>NC_090252.1:7880842-7889220 GCF_037325665.1 Littorina saxatilis | reverse complement strand
AACGCAATATGACGATGTGTGCATCGTTCAAGGGTGATAGAAAACTTTTTTTTTCTTTTCCTCAAATGTAGTCGATCTTATAGGATTTTGATTTGATTTGATTGATGTTGCTTTTTGGGTCCAGCGGACCATATAGGCCAAATCAGGACCCCATCTTATAGGATCAGTTTCCAGATAACCATGCAGACTGTTGGTGCGACATGTACCTACCAAGCTGTTTTAGGAACGGTGTTCATTAACTTTCTCTGTCTTAAATAAAAAGTATTGACAGAAATAGGAAAACCTCTGCAATAATCATTCAAACATTCTGTAACTTTTCCATTATAACGGAAAATTCAGCTTGAAGCGTAAAGAAGTGCATCATAGTTTCCGTTGCTACTAGCTATGTGTACGAGTTGTCTCCAGTAGACCACACCATTCAGCTTGCTCGTGAATTCTGGTACTGGTTGTTCACCATACTAACATTGTCGTTTGAATTGGTGTTTATTATGTTGTGTCATTCTTCAATATTCACATTCTTTGTTTGACCATAGAGAGCTGCATGCGCATGAACATCAATAACGATTTTTTTCATGTGGTTTTTATTCCCTCAGTTGTGCTAGATAAGCACTGTTCCATTGCCTGTACCTCCCTCCTTCCCCTATGTTCTTTTTAGCTTTTGTGAATCGAAGCAAATGGTATCTAAATCTCTACTAGGTATTGTATTTGGCATTGACAATAACTGGCATATGTTTACTGAACTGTGAAATACAATTCTGTTTGCACGGAACAACTTCTTATTAGAAAGTGTGTTTGTGTGCTGGCTTTTCCACAGAATATGTTAAAGGTAACACCTGGAGAAAGAGTTATCTTTGTTTTCTATTACTCAGACTGTGGTATACTTGATTCACAATATTTCAGCCTTAGGATGGCACATGTTGCTCTGAAGTCAATTGTATGTGCTGTTTCAAAGGAAGTGTTTTTCCTCCTGTGTTTATCTACTTCCTACTGTCTCGGAGAGATGGTCTCTTAAGTGTGAAACGAGTGCAACCGTGTGTTGTGTGGTTATCATCATCATCTGTGTCATATAGTACCACACTCTACAGTTACCTGTGTTGGATGCTATGCAGAATTCACTTTCATTGAGGATATCCACTCATTACAACAACCCTAAGAAATGTGCTTTGCAATCATTTGTGTTCAAAGTTATGAAAGGAAGTATATTGATCGCTGCATGACTCGGATTATAATCACTATTTCTCCTTGTGGAACAGTGCAAAATCTAACCGGAAGAGGGTAAGTGATTTCTCTGCCATATCTGTAGGCAGCATTTATCATCAAATAAACTTTTATCCTGCAAACCATTTGTTTCAATTGTTCAGACAGCTGCGAACGTGCAGAGAACCTAAAAGTAAAGGCGAAAGCAACCGTTGGTGTCCCCTTTTAGATGTGTGCCAAGTTGTTATCTCCCTTTAGTGGAAACGCTGCCTCTGAAAGGTATCGATCGAATTAGTCACGATTCAAGCCGGATGCTGCATGCTAGGAGACGGACATCTGTGTCACTGACAAAAGCAAAAACAAAAAACAACTGTGATTACACTGCCATGAGTATATTTGTACATCTTTGGGTGTATGAAATAGGGATGGGGGGTTTAAGCTAAGACATGGGAAGGTGCAAAGTACTCATATCGTTGGGGAAGAAAAATCTTGCTTCACTTGTTCTCCTTTCAAACGTAAAATCTATGTCACTTTATTGCTTCCAAGAAAGCTGCTTTACTTGATGTATGATGCCAAAACACACACACACACACACACACACACACACACACACACACACACACACACACACACACACACACACACATACACTAACACCCACACTCAACACACACACACACACACACACACACACACACACACACACACACACACACACGGGGACACACGCACGAAGATACGCTCGCACGCACGCATCCTGTATTATCAAATGTAAAGTGGTGAAACCTTTTTATCAGTATTACTTTTTTCTGCTATTTCACTGTGGTATACATGTGCATATTTGTATGATAATCTAATGGCACCTTTTTCTTGTAATACAAACGGAATAGTACATTTACTCTTTTTAAAGGCAAAGAACTGAAAGTTGAAATGAATATTTGTTTACTAAAAAGCTGATATACTTTCGAAACAGCTGCATTGTTTTGTTTGTCCTTATAACATGAATAAATTGTCTTCTAAAACGTTCTTTGCTGTCATTGTTGCCGTTGTTCTTCCTGGTGGTGATGGTAGTGGTGGTTGTTCAGGTGGCAATTGTGTATGTATGTGTGTGCGCTCGCGCGTGCATGTGTGTTTTAGTGCGTGTGTGTATGCATCTAATCTGTGTTTGTGTTTGTCTGTGTGTATGTTTATCTTCTCTCTCTCTCTCTCTCTCTCTCTCTCTCTCTCTCTCTCTCTCTCTCTCTCTCTCTCTCTCTCTAAAATCCTTCTTTCTCTCTATGTCTCTTAATGTTTGGCAAATACACACACACACACACACACACACACACACACACACACACACACATATATATATATATATGTACAAACACACACACACACATACAGCGCCCACATATACACAAACACAAACACACACACACACACAAACACACACACACTCACACACACACACACACACACACACACACACACACACACATATATATATATATATGTACATACATACACTCACACATACAGCGCCCACATACACACACACACACACACACACACACACACACACACACACACACACACACACAACGGACCTGGATTAATTTTTTGATAGAAGTGATGTTTGCATACAACAGGATGTTTTTGATAGCAATGAAGATCAATGCAAAGCATCATGTTGTGTGGGATGCAAAAATAATACTTTGATAACAATGAACAAGAACACAACATTTCATGTACATGTCGAGTAGTCAGGTTGACAGAAACAACACTGCAATAACTAGCGCTCAAGTTATATGTCTGAACAGGCCAAAGTCGATCTAGTCATTCGTCGTTGCGGCGCACTGTCTACTCACTACGTCCTTGACCCAATTGGTTTGTTGTGCACATACTTCTTGCATCCAAGGGTGACAGCAGCGTCGATGGACGACATTCTTGCTTGCGCTTTGCTACGTTGTAAATATGTTTCCGAAAACCGGGCAAACTTGTAGTGTGTTTTGTTTGTTTGGTGTGTGTGTGTGTGTATGTGTGTCTGGGTGTGCGTGTGTGTGGGTGTGTGTGTATGTGTGTGTGTGTGTATGTGCGTCTGGGTGTGCGTGTGTGTGTGTGTGTGTATGTGTGTGGGTGTGTGTGTGTATGTGTGTATGTGTGTCTGGGTGTGCGTGTGTGTGTGTATGTGTGTGTATGTGTGTGTCTGGGTGTGCGTGTGTGTGTGTATGTGTGTCTGGATGTGTGTGTGTGTGTGCGTGGTGTGTATGTGTTCGAGTGTGTGTTTGCTTGTGTGTGTGGGGGGGTACCAGTGTATGCGTGTGTGTGTATGTGGGGGGGGGGGGGTGCGCGCGCGCGTGTGTGTGTGTGTGTGTGTGTGTGTGTGTTTCGGAAAATGCGACTGGTAAACACTCGAATGGTTTTCTTCAGAAATACTGAAGAGGTTTTGAGAAAAACGCGGACAGCGGGGTTTCAAGCAGAATATATATCCGCAGCGCGTGTATATATATCTTCTATTCGTTCACATGCACGTTTAGTTTCATTTCTGCGTCGAACGTTTACAATGCTCCACGCACATTGTTTATATCACAGCAACAAAACATCCGTGTGTGAAAAGTGCAGCAGCTGTAATACTCATATTTCTAACATTACTTATTACTTTCCTCTTATTCAATTTAATAATAATTACTTTTGTTTTTATGTGGTTGATATACAGTTGCGAACCCCTCCCCCCCCCACCCCCATCTTTCACCCTTCCTTATTTGGTCTTATTAAGGGCCATTTCATTTCGCTGATTTTCATCAAGAGAAACACGCCTATTGTACGTCGATTGGAATGTTTTTGTGTTGACTTACCTTACTGGACTTACCCCTGGTTACAATCAATCTGTTGCATACCGTAAATGTTTTTCCTGTGAGGCAGAGATGGAAGCATTCTTTGGTTGTGACTCCATCCATGCACCTCTTGAGATTGAAGTCAAAAGCACGACAACAAACCTCCACAACCAAATTCGCACAATTCACCCTTTTAATCATTGTTTTTTTAAAACCTTATTTATTAACTTATTATGTTTTTATTTTTTTTATTTTCTATGTTCCTTTTTTATTGTATTTTTTTTTTATTGCATGCAATGAGTACTTTTTTTCAATACCGCGCTTACAATCGCTTTCTTTTGTTAATAGATCCGTAGATCACGTTTCGTCTTGAAATCAGCGAACATCTTTGTGACAGGCAAAGATGACATATTAAAGTATGCCCATTTTCAGACAAATCTTTGATAAACACTGGAGTTATTTTTGATAAACAGTGTAACGGACGGACATACAGTCAGATGGACAGACACAGGTCTGCCCGTTGCAATGCACCTAATGCAAACTCAGTACGAAAGTAAACATTATTAGTAATATTACAGCTATTATCGGCTCTGTTCTAAAAAGGTTTTGTCCAGATTTTTCGAGAAAAACGCTGATAGCAGAATGTCATGCTGTGACAAACCAAAAGTACCTATTTCTCTGTGTGTTTATACCTTGTTCACTTTCGGTGCACATGAACGTTAATACTTTCATTCCTGTGTCGAAGGTTCAGAAAGTTCAACATATTTTAGCTACAAAACATCCTTGTGTAAAAAGTGTAGTAAATAGCTATACTTGTTCCTTTCATTTTAATCTATTTTTACAATTAGGCTCCCCCTCCGTCGTCTGTTTTTATTTCAAGGGCCAGTTTATTTCGCCAGGTGTTTTTTGTTTATGAAGAGACACACGCCTGTTGTACGTCGATTTAGTGTAAGTATGTCGCGATTGGAATGTTTGTGTTGCCGTACCCTACTGACCTCAACCCTCAAAATAGTTAGGGCGTGATCTGTTGCATACCTTAAATACCTTGGGGGCAAAGATGCACACATGTTTTGTTTGTGACTCTAACCCATTCACCTCTTGGGTTCATAATGAAAGCACGAGAAGGAATCTTCTATTACCAAAGTCGCGCGATTCACCCTTTTTATTTATCTATTTATTCGTTTACTTATTTACCTCGTCATTTATGAGTTTTAGTTACTTATTTATGTATTCATTTATTATGTATGTATGTATATTTGTTTGTTTGTTGGGTATATATATACTCACAAAAACAACATATATTCATTTGGCAATCTTTTCTGTAACGATAGAAACGTAGACAAAAAATGGACCGGACAAATGCAACACATTCTCTGGATGTATGTATTACCTAATAGAGAAACACACTCACATAAGAAACACAAACACACAATCACATATACCGAAGGCGGTTAACTGACATGTCTGGACCGGTACACTGCAAACTATACCACGCCTTTTCCACATGTACATTCCAACGACACGTGGACACATAATTGACCTTGTCTGAGATCTGTGCACTGATATAAAATGAGTCACATTCAATTTGGTTCAAATTAAAATTCTTGTCATACAAGTATTGTAGCTGTCCCGCCAATTTAGGCGTTCTTTAACACGTCAAGACAGGCTCTGAATGTAAGAAGTCAATTGTGGCGTACCATATATATATAGTTATGTAGCATAGACCAACCAATTTTTGGTTCACGTAAGTGTAGCCTATGCGATGCTAACTTCTGTCTGTCTGTGCGTGCGTGCGTATGTATGTATGTATGTATGTATGTATGTATGTATGTATGTATGTATGTATGTATGTATGTATGTATGTATGTATGTATGTATGTATGTATGTATGTCTGTGGTAGAAACTTTAACATTTGACTGAACACCGAAATACCCATTTTACCTGGTTATTTTTCAAGCACCATCTTCAAACTATTGAAGTAATGATCAACATTTTGTCGGCATGTGTGTAGTTAAAGTGTGTATCCAAAGAAAACGGGTGGTGGGGGGTTTTGAGGGGGTAAAAGCAGGTGACTGGTTTGTGTCGTGTGTGGTATGCAGACCAGGTCAGGGGTCAAGATCAGGTCAGGTCGCGTGAAGGATTGTGGTATAGATTCACTTTTCAGTTCTCGCCTCTGCATTCGCCGATTCGGGGAAGGCGATTTCACATTGTTCGGTTTCTTAGCTCCAGAAAAATAAATAAAGAAGATACCAAAGGAGATTTCCTACAGTCTGTTCTGCACAGCGTGTTTCCAGTGTCTGCGTGAGGAAGAGCTGTCGAAAGCGCAGTGTCGATCCGGCAGTCGTGTCCCCGGTAAGTACAGACAGATCTAGTCTAGTGTTTCCCACTCTTACAACGTGTCACCTAAGCTTACTGATAATCCGTTTTGTTTAATTTCTTTCTATTTCAGCAGACACGGATATCAATCACAGTGCTAGGCAGTCACCTCCAGTGAAATGAGTTGATCTAAAGTGCCTGTAATGTTTGGATGTCTTTGTTCTTGGTTCGGTGTATGTGAATTTCAAGACTTGCAGTAGAGTCTCAAGTTTGCTCTGCCCGTATAAAACTGTCCACCATTTATTTGAACATGCAGATATAAGGAAACGGAATGAATCTGTTCTCAAAGTCAACATTATTACGATTTTGCCTCAGTTTCAAAACATGCTCTGTCATGGTTCTGTCTGTAAAATTTGGTACCTTGCAACAACTTCCTTAAATTTAAAAGACAGTTTTTGAATGCTAGATCTACCTAGATCTGTATCGCGTTTCATTCCAGACTCCTCTCTTTGATTGCACTGTTCGCTGTTTACGCACTTTCATGATTCGTTAATGTCTGTAACGTTTGGTAAACTTACCTTGCAACAGCTAATTCCTTGTCTTTGTTGGTATTTTATTTCAAGGCAGCACAACGTAAGATAGCTTCTTTTGGACAGCAGGTAGAATGCGAGTTATGAGACAACGACAGTCGCCCAAAGAAAGCTTGCTGTGGAATTTTGTTCTACATAATGGTACATGTGATTCTGTATTTTTCTGCGGTTAATGTTAAAGCTTAATGGGTGTTTTTTTCCTCTGTTGGTTTCTTCCTCCTGAGTTGATCGTTATCACTCAAACAAGACCATCAGAGAGTACCTCAGTTGCTCCTCAAAATGGACTGTGAATAGTGTGTTGACTGTGTTGACCGTCATAATTATTTTAAGAACCAGGCTGCTGCAGTCAGTTGACATGTTTCACATATTGTAGGGTTCCCATGCTGCATGGGTAAAGTGGCTTGTATAACCCGACTATTCAGTATCAAAACACTGTTTATATTTGTGTAGGTTGTAGTCATCACAACTAATCGCATTTTGCCTTTTGTTTCAGAAAGGAGGATAAGCTACAACAAGATCGACGCTATGTCAGACATGCCTCAGCCACATGACGACTTCCGAATTTAGATCCACTCGGCATGGTGACAAGTCTTGATGAAAAGTATAAGACTGAGGACAGCAGTGGAAAAAGTGGCCACATGGCAGGTACCTATTGCTTTGTGTCTGCAGTGCAAAAGAGTAGATTTCCAAATGAACACAGTACCCGCAGATCTACTGCTGATTTACGACGGGCAAGCTAAAATCCAGGGCAGAGAACACTGCAGCATTGTAATCCAACTCTTTATTTGTTTCCATATCTTTAACTCTTAGTCGTATGACAATTCCAAGAATATATTATATTGATACGCAAGCTCTAGGGTAGGTTAATGATTGTAGATAAGCTTTGCCATGATAATTATGCTGATGCAGTTTAAAAGTGTGTATGTGTGCGTGTGTGTGAGTGTGTGTATGTGTGTGTGTGTGTGTGTGTGTGTGTGTGTGTGTGTGTGTGTGTGTGTGTGTGTGTGTGTGTGTGTGGATTGCACAAGATCTCCTTCAGGAAAAACTACACCAACAACAAATACACAGTCATTTTATCTGTTTGCCTTCTTTTGAAAATTATACATGGAGTAGATATGATGCGTTAGTTTTAACTGTGTGTGTGTGTGTGTGTGTGTGTGTGTGTGTGTGTGTGTGTGTGTGTGTGTGTGTGTGTGTGTGTGTGTGTGTGTGTGTGTGTGTGTGTGTGTGTGCGTGTGACGGAGTGATTGAGTTTGTGTTACTGTTTGTCTATTTTTTACGGGAGCCTTGAAGGCTTCGCCTCTTGTTACTTTTTGAGATACAAAAATAAAAATTAATGCAGAACTATTCTCTGGGATTTTAGAAGCCAGAATATATTTTACTTTTTTCAAATTGCATCCAAAATGGATTTGTTGTGATGATTTTAAATAGGTAGGGTGCCCACACCACTGGACACGT
>NC_090252.1:7868342-7875842 GCF_037325665.1 Littorina saxatilis | reverse complement strand
CCTCATCTTCTGTCCAGGCTCTCTCCGGGCCACACCGATTATCGGACCAGACCGTGCGGAACCGCCTGCATGAAGCTGGTTTGAGAGCTCGCAGACCTCACAGAGGAGCTGTCCTCACCCGCCGCCATCGCCAGAACCGAGTGCAGTGGGGCAACCAGCACCTTCGCTGGACCGTCCGGAATCACTGGAGACACGTGTGGTTCAGCGACGAGTCCTACTTCCTGCTCCAGCGACATGATGGTCGGAGGAGGGTCTACCGGAGAGTAAACGAACGTTACGCGCCCAACTGTGTGGATGAGGCACCCGTTCATGGTGGTGGAGGCGTCATGGTGTGGGGGGCGATCAATACCGCTGGAAGGAGCACCCTGGTGCACGTCCAAGGGCGCATAACTGCCCAGCGATACGTGGAGGAAATTCTGCGCCCACACGCCCTTCCTCTTCTGGCTGACCAGGATGCCATATTCCAGCAGGACAACGCTCGCCCGCACACAGCACGACTCACCACCCAGTTCCTCACCGACCACCATGTCCAGGTGCTTTCCTGGCCATCCATGTCGCCAGACATGAACCCGATAGAACACCTCTGGGATGAATTGGACAGACGTGTGCGCAGGCGAGAAGAAGCGCCGGCAAATCACCGCGATCTATTGCAGGCACTTCAGGAGGAGTGGGACACCATCCCACAGCAAGATATCCGCCATCTGATCCAGTCCATGCCCAGAAGGTGCCGGGCAGTTGTTGCTGCTCAAGGCAGTCACACCCCCTACTGACTTGACAGCCTCGGCACCCAATCGTATTGATTGACTGATTGATTTGAAGATGCAAATGAACTGTGTGTGCATTCAACTGTGTCCATACCAAATTTCAAACAAATAATCTAAATATTGGATTTTCTGTTAATTTTTTCGAAAAATAAAACAAATTTGGCAAGTAGCAACTATGCGTTTCTTTTTTTGAACAGTATATATGGTCCAAACAAATTTGTTATTAGATTGACTCCAGTAACAATTATTAAATGACAAATGACAAATAAGAAAAGCGTTGAATCAAAACATGTTAGTTCACGGATGACAAGATAATTTCAACACTATTCATCAAAGTGGTTTGAACTTTTTCAGAAATGTTTTAGACATTCTTACAGATGTTTTGTTCGAGAGGATGAAAGCTCTAAGAAAAAAGATAAACCGATACACATTTTCCAGTTTTCATACATTGTGTACACACAAAGTCAACATTTGTATCACTTTACATTTTTCTTAGAGCTTATACTCTCGAACAAAGCATGTATCAGAATGTCTTAAACATTTCTGCAAAAGTTCAAAGCATTCTAATAAATAGTTTTGAAATGATCTTGTCATCCGTGAACTAACATGTTTTTATTCATCGCTTTGTTGATTTTTTCACTTAATAATTTTTACTGAGCCAATCTAAAAGAAAATAATGTTTTTGATCATGCACTCTTATTCCACATACATTGAGGCAAAAGAACACCGAAGTTTAATGCAAACAGTTATGTATCATAAATGTTGTGGTAACAATGACTTGAAGAGAACAACGGTGTATTTTAAGGTAGCTCCTCCCTTTAAAAGGATGCTGCATGACGCACAGCTTGATAGATTTGCCTTGGGCGTTCCCTGGAAAGGATAATAACCTTTAGACAATTCGATGCTTGTTTTCCCGATACAGTATGAGCAAGTTACAACGAAACGCTGTTTTAAAGAAACTTTAGATTTGTCTGCATCAAAATAATAACAAAGAGTATAAAACACAATTGTTTCTACTGCCAGAGATGGCACGAAATTCGGTCCAAAAACGATTGTTGGACTCTCACCAGTTTTAGATACTGTGAACACCATCAAATCTGTGTGCAATATATTTTGTCATCGTCATCCTCTTTATTGCAGCAAATTAATCATTACAAAGTATCTTATTTACATCTTTTTAAAAACTGTTGATGCTGTTTTCAGAATCGTGTTTTGAGCACGAGTGCCGTCATGGGGAAATACTCATCTTCTAGACTAACTGTCTAATCTTCTTGCTACTTTGTATTTTTACCAGGAATGGTGTCTGTGTGCAACAACAGAGAGAGTTTCTATGAATTAACCAGGCATGGTTTTAGAAATTCGGTCACAGTTAAAATACTTTTGTTTCGATATTCATTTTGTGCCTGTGATTTTTACTCAGGAAATCTGTTAATTGGTATAAAGACATTGCTGTTGCATCTAGGAACATGTATAGAGTAAAAACAAAACAAATTTCAAAAGTCTATTTTGATTTTTCTGGAAGATGATTGTTTCTCAAACACTTTCTTTATACCAAAAGGTCACCAACATTTTTTATATTTTACTACAAATTCATTCAAGTATCATTAAAAAAAACATTTTTGAGGGTTTTATCACAAATCTAGCAAGAAAAGTTAAAAAGCTTGCCATAGACTGATACAACGATTCTGAGAAAACAGCGTCAAGAGTTTTCAGAATGGTGTCAAATGTTGATAAAATAAATTGAAAATGATTTTTGTATTGCAAGGAAGAAGATGACGATTACAAAATTACAATTACATTGCACAATGCATCGTCGAAATAAGCCTGTTACCTGCGGACGCAAACGCTCCCGCCCAAGCCATACAGGTTAACCTGAAACCAGCCAAAGAAAGGGTGATCCCCACCTTGGACAAACTGCAGGAAACCTTCAAATGCAGAATGAGTCTTACCACTGCAAAGCATTCGCTTATTCTCGCAATCGAGAAGGACCGGTGTGTACCCTTCCTTAAAGGGACCACTGAGTTCTACCCAGCATTGAACGGCTCTACTGCCAGAATACACGAGCTTAGAGATCAGTTTCAGGATACCATAAGGGAAAATAAAATTTCCCTCCAACACCAGTTCGCCGAAATCATTGAGGCGGAAATTGAAAAGGAAACGGACACCATCAAATGTCTCCGCGATGAGGCCCTCGCCATCGCGAATAAAGACGAAGAAGACCTCAACATGCTGAAACTCAGCCTGCAGAAATCCATCAAAGATGAACAAACTGCAGTACAACGCCACCGTACCTACGAGGAGGACAGGGAAAGGCGCGAGCGCCGTAACCAACAGCGAAAACGGCCACACGACCACTCAGCGAACCGATACAGAATCCCTAAGCTGCCTAAACGACAATAGTCAATCTGTTGTCTCGAACCTACAACCCGGTCTGCCCTCGGGCGGACCACCCTCATCTTCCAAAAAGGGATGAATTGTTTCGTTGCTAAACCAAACAAACAACCACTACACCTCCCCTCCAATGAACATGTACGCATAGTACACATACGTGGAAATATAACCCGTTAATATACATGTACGACCACATTACATTTAGTACAATACATCCTAGTACACACCATGGAGGAAATTCCACCATAAATCATACATAAATGATTATTTGTATTGTCTTTTTTCTTGTGAATAAACACAAGAAAGAAATTGGCTGAACAAACAAATACACGAATCACTGAGCCTCATAGAAGCCTCAGTCACTGTGAGGACATTTGGGTAATAAACCACCAGTACATGCAAGTACACCCCAACAAGGGAAATGAATAATAGTCATCTATAAATGATTATTCTCAATCGAGAAACAAAATGATGAGGATATGGGTTTGAATAGTTGTCCCCTGACGAGGCTACCTTTCAGTTTCCCCAAAATAACCTCTACAAAATCACACTTTCAAAAGAAGTTGTCCTTACAGCTTGACTGAAACTGAACATCTTGCCGAAAAGTACCATCTTTGGGAGAGGTACTTAGGGATCTCTGGGCTGCCTACTGCATTTGCCGGGTTTGGCAGACCCTTGATTTTTACCCCCTATGAGTACATGAACATCCTGAGAACCCTAAACATGCTTTTGGAACAAAATGTTGTGCTATCTCTGACCTGAAGGTAATCTATCGGGGCACAAGTTGATATCCATTTTCAACCCATGTTTCTTATCATTTGCTGACAGTAAGCTTATTACAGACAAACCGATTTATGTAAGGGGTTGATCGGATCAGCAACGTAAGGGTTTATATACATTCAGTATGCAAGTTACTTATTGTAGAATATGTTTAATATAGTTTGAAGCAGCTTTGCTTTTGCAGATAGGGCGTTTTATCTAAATGTCAATGTAAACTGGTAGAAGTGAAAATCAGCGTCTTGCAATCCAAGGTGATTTTCTATTATGTTACCTTCTAATGTCACCTTCCTTATTAACCTTCAAACACAATTGTTCAACATATAGGCTCTGTAATGTAGCTCTTGCTGAGCTGTGACCTACTTATAAAACAAAGTTGGCCTCTTGTATGCAGACAAAGCGCATAAACTCACCTATGAGCAAGTGTATTTGTTTAACTTATCTGCGGATATGTTGATAACGATGTAGAAAGGAACCAGGTACTCATTTCCATGCCAAACCTGTCACAATGAAATACATTGTTATTTGTATGGCATAACATTATTTCGAGGGAATACAAAAACATGTGTCCAAAAGCAAAGTGTTTTTGTATTTCTTTTCAGTGCTATAGAGGCTGCTATTTCTTTCTTCTTTAGTACATTTATTTTCAAGCCAGGTCAACAATACATGTCTCCAAATTAAAATCTGATCTTGTATTATCTAATGTCAGTCAGCTTCTTGGAGGATGCGCTTAAATCAAAACAGAATGAATAAAAACCTCAAGTTGCAAAACCATATCTTTGAAAGACAGACCAATAATCTTAGACAGGCTGAGTTTCTCCACTACTAGCGTGAGGGATTCTCAGTGGGACGACCATCCCCAACCAAGTGCGTCCCCAGGTGGCGGATAGTCCTTACCAGGCGAGCAGTGCCGTCGTCGAAAGTGGAGCAGGCAGACATCTCTTCAGTAGTAGGTCAGTTTAAAGCCTCGGCATGGGGAAAACAACCTGGAATTGTTTGTTTGTTTGTTTGTTTGCTTAACGCCCAGCCGACCACGAAGGGCCATATCAGGGCGGTGCTGCTTTGATATATAACGTGCGCCACACACAAGACAGAAGTCGCAGCTCAGGCTTCATGTCTCACCCATTCACATTATTCTGACACCGGACCAACCAGTCCTAGCACTAACCCCATAATGCCTGACGCCAGGCGGAGCAGCCACTAGATTGTGTGAATGAATGCAAATGCAAATGCAAATGCGCTAGTACGCTATTATACAGAAACAAACACTGTATTATACAGGTATAACAGCATACACACAAATACACACAATCATGAACATAAAGGTTAGGTACTCAAAACTCCAGCACTCACAGTTTTGGTAGGCAAAAACACTCGAGATGACAATCTCGTACACAATTGCAATGACAAAACTCTCTATCCTTCATTTTTATTTTTTTTATTTATTATTCTCTTTATTTATATAGCGCCTTATCCGAAGTTCAAAGCGCTTTATGCCGTGTGAGATGGAATTTTTTACACAATATATCACGCATTCACATCGACCAGCAAACCTCAAGCCTGTTAGGCGAATGTTCACCTTTCGCGGCCTTTATTCCAAGTCACACGGGTATTTGATGGACATTTTTATCTATGCCTATACAATTTTGCCAGGAAAGACCCTTTTGTCAATCGTGGGATCTTTAACGTGCACACCCCAATATAGTGTACACGAAGGGACCTCGGTTTTTCGTCTCATCCGAAAGACTAGCACTTGAACCCACCATCTAGGTTAGGAAAGGGGGGAGAAAATAGCGGCCCGACCCAGGGTCGAACACGCAACCTCTCGATTCCGAGCGCAAGTGCGTTACCACTCGGCCACCCAGACCACTGAGGTATAAAACTACAAAAACAGTCCGTGGACTCACAGGCACACGATATCTAGTTTACAAGTATCTACTCACGGCTCGTGTGTAGTCAACAAAACCCAGTTATAGTTTCTACTACGGCAGACTTAAAACACCGTCTGCTCTGTCTGCTAAATATTCCTTATCTCTTAAGTAATTCAGATATTGTAGACATATTTTAATTCTGGTCATACGCAGAATTACACAGCTTCTATTGCTGTTCACTAGGAAGTGTATTTTACTACTAATTCCTGCTACTGGTGACCTCGGTCTACTCAGTTTCCACCGCCCTGTGACCACTATGGTCCAACTCTACGGACAAACATAACCGTGCACTAGCTTCTAGAAATTCCGTCGAATCTCAGCTATGTGAGTCTAAAGGCGTAATATTCCGGCGGCTCCTCAGATCCTCCATTCTGTCATCTGGCCGCTATTTTCCTTTATGACCGGTTACATGACGCACTGCACAACATAAATAGCGGACATCTTGTCTTAAATATCTGTCTGCTATGTTTAAAGTTACAGTGTTAGTCGATTCGACTTATGCGATAAACATTAACGATATTCAAATGCTTATTCCATTTACCTGTTAAGTGCTCTACTTGGGCTTCCTTTCTCCCGGTCGATTCCCGTGACAACCCCTCCCTGTCGCTGGACAGTGGTTAAGTGTAACGATATTTTCGTTGCGATTTACAAAGTCAACTCTCTCGGTCAGTGAGTTTAATTTATAATCCGTGCAACCACACTTCACTACGTCACTCTATTATCTCTGGTTAGCGCTCTAAAAGCGTGGAGGATATCACTATCAAACTTTGCTTGTTAGTGTTATTCGTGATTTCCTTCACAGATTGCCAATTTTAAAGTCTTAGGTATGACCCGGCCGGGGTTCGAACCCACGACCTCCCGATCACGGGGCGGACGCCTTACCACTAGGCCAACCGTGCCGGTCAACCTGGAATGATGAACTCAAGACTTAGTTCACATTAATAGTGACATCGCCCACCCGTCCTTATAATTTATCAACTAAGTGCAGGATTAAATGGACATAACTCTTTACTCTCACTCTCATGCATCTCGCACACACATACAAACCGACTTCTACATTTAATTCTGTCCAACGAAAAATGCCAAATTCATTCTATAAACAAAACTGTCAAACTATCTAGGTTACTCTCCTTTCAGCCAAAATATGTTCATCCAATAATATATACCAAAACCATTTTCTAAAAACGAACTCACAACTTCATACCGTTCAAGCACAAAAGTTACAAACACGCACGTGCACACCGTACATTCCGCAATCTTGGACTGACCGGTTTTCATAACCCAATAAACAAATCTAAACCTGACAATAATTTAACTGTAACCCACACAACACATTATGTAGAGGTTACATGCCGAGTCTCAGTGATTATCAAAAATAATGGTCGAAGATAGCGGATCATGAAAAATGCGAGCTTCAGCGACCTTTTTCATGACCGCGAACTGAGACCATTATTTTTGATAATCACTGAGACGAGGTGTGTAACCTCTTTATTCCTCCTTTCTTCAGTTATTCAAAGAAAACAGGAGGGTTTTTTTGCGAAAGTTTGGTCGAATCATATTCACTCAACCAGTCGACCTGCGCAGGCGATCGATTAATGCGCGGTTGTATAGTTCCGTGCAAATCATTCCATTCTGTT
>NC_090252.1:7863342-7865842 GCF_037325665.1 Littorina saxatilis | reverse complement strand
TACGTCTTCATGTGACATACTATGTTCTTGATAAATGTGTTTAATTGTAACCATAGACCCTTGATTTATGATACATTCAAAAAGGCATGCGGTTGGTAGAGACTAAATAATAATCATATTTTTGAAGAATGTAACTTTACGTCTGTATGTGACGTACGATCAGATGTTCCAGTGTTGTGTTGTAACTATAGACGCTTGGTCTGTGCACCTTGAAGAAGGCCTGCGGGCCGAACATTTGGATTTAAAAAGATGCAACATTCTGGCTTGGTTTTGGACTTTTTATTGTGTTGTTTAAATAAGCTTTTTTAAGCTTTAAAAGGTTTTCCAGCTTTCATTGTGTGGAGTGGTGCAGAGGAAAAAGAGTTTCTTGAATTCTGTGTATACACATTTTGCAATCACGTTTGCTAAGTGACCTACTGTCATGAATTGACTGTGAAAATCAATCAAGATTAGGATATAGGTGTTTTACATCGTCGCCTTAATGGTAATAATATATTTACACTCAGTTAAACAAATATTTGTATTATTATCGTGGTTGCCTAAAGATCCCTTTCTGCAAAGGTCGATCTAAGTCTCAAAATAACGTATTCCATGTTGTGCTCAAACGGTAAATCCCAACTTAATGCGATTTACAAGCAAGATACTTTGGGCACTGTCTTCTCGATAGCGCATGAGGTCGATGTTGCCAGTCCAATGGAATTGGAGAAAAGGCGCCAAACCTTAGGGCAACCGATTTTCAATCGCCCTTCATCGAAGTGTTGTAAAATGGGGGCTTCAGGGCGACATTTGGTCGACCTAAGTAGGCTTTAAGATTAAGATATATTAAAGATATATCTATCTATGCTTAGATGCTGAAGAAGCATTTTAGGTGCGCACTATTGTACAGAACCGTGAGGTATATTTGTCTGACTGAGAGCGTGCAAGGCCTTCTGTCCGACGGATATTTGACAAAGTGTGAGAACGATGCTTGCCCAGAGATGAAGTCCGTCTGGTACGGCGAAAGCACAGGCACGGTTTTCGGGCGATTACGCCGAGGACAACACTGACAATTAATTATTACAATTTTGGGTAACATTGTCGCTGTGAATAACACATACAAATGGTGACTTTTTTTTTTTTAGCTGGTAAGCCGTTATACTACTCCGCAGTATAGTACTGGTTATTTAGCTATACAACTGTGAAAGCTTCATGAATCTATCTGAACCGTACACTCCTCACCACCGGCCTAGCAACAGCTGCGCCAATTTCTAACATTAGCCGTCCATCGATCAATACCCAAGCAAACAAAAATCCATGAGAAAAACACAAATGTTCCATTCGTGACAAAAGCACATGAAGCGTTAACGGCCGACTCGATGTCAGTCCCTTGCCAATAACGTAGACAAGTTTACATTGCTCTTGTTTCTCAGAAAGTGCAGCTTGAAAGAGAGAGAGATATACATATATATATATATATATATATATATATATATACGGACAGACAGACAGACAGACAGACAGAGACAGTGAGACAGAGATCCTTTGTGTGTCAAAAATAAAAGGTATCGATCCGTGCCTACTCACTATTTTTGTTGCAAGTGTCACGGTAACCCAGATGTTGCACTATAGGAAACGACAGCTGCCTGATGGAAATTGAATTGTTTAACAAGTCCCGTGAAGCGATATAAAAACATTTAGTCAATCTGTAGGCATCAAACAGCGAGACTAAACTAAGATAGTCTCGACTAACCATACCCGAAGACCGAGACGGGTCACGCTTGTCTCCGCGAAGCATGCGAACATTATACTTGACCTAGATTCTTTCATTCTGAGCGCATTTTTAAAGTAAACATAACATTTTTTTTTTAATTCGGAAGAAGCTGAGGGGTACCATGCAATACTGTCAATCTGTAAGAAAATAATCGTTTTTAATGACACATTTAATGAGGAAGCTAATTAGTTATTTATTAAGCTTTCGAGCTGAAATGCAATCCCAAAGTCCAGACTTAGTCAAAGATTGTTTGACTCAAATTTCAATCAATTTGGTTGAAAAATGAGGGCGTGACAGTGTTGCCTCAACTATCACTATCAAAGGCCAGATAAGACGTCATAAAAGACACATTTATAAAAAAAATATAAAAAATACAAATTTCATGTCTGGGGATATTATACCCAAGAACATAAAAGTTTCATGAAGATCGGTCTAGTAGTTTGATCGAAATCGCCCCCCCCCCCCACACACACACACACACACAGCATACATACACACATACACCACCACCCTCGTCTCGATTCCCCGTCTATGTTAAAACATTTAGTAAAAATTTGACAAATTGTAAAAAGCGTGTTTATTCTGCACGGTGACTCACTTTGAACCCTTTCAACAAGACAAAGGTCTTCCATCAGTTCACGTCGTTTTATTATTGCTTCATGAGTGGTGAAAGCATATGGCGGCATATTAATAACAAAGACATGTTGCGCAAGAGCCATTCTTTCACGTTTTTCTTGGTGATAAAAAACA
>NC_090252.1:7778342-7858342 GCF_037325665.1 Littorina saxatilis | reverse complement strand
CTAGGATGCAACAAAGGGAGGAAAAGAGAACAGCTAATCCGTACAAAGCGAGCAGACGGCAGCGACGTTTTCAGTTTGGGTGAATGGCATTTATGCTTGTCTCGTCATGAAGCGAATTTTTCAACCTCAGTTATAAACGACTACATGAATGTTAGTGCCATGGGTGGTAGGTACATCAATACTTCAGAGGGGAAGTGGGGTATTTAGTGTGGAGTTACGAGATAAGAAAAGCCGAATGCGAAAGTTTGTGTCAGTCGGTAACTGTGAACTAAGCTCACAGGCACACAAAAACAGTTGTTCCGTTTTACTCCCCTGTTTGTACTACATCTTTCGACTTTTGGCATTTTGTGGTGTTAAGGGACAGAAAATAATAGGTTTAGTCCTGTTTCATCGGGAAGTTAGCAGAAAAGGGTATGCTATCGACATTTGTAATTCCCGAGAAGAATTTCAAGTTGTCAGTGTATGCTGTTGTCGATCAGTGAAACATCCTGTGGTACAGATGGGCAAACCGGAACCATGCGTCTTTGTTATTGACAATATGCTTTTGGATATTGGCAAAAATGGCCGACTTCCGTAGCATTATGCTTTGATGATCGGAAGAGACCATCCAATCACAGCCCCCGAATTCCCCCACGTGTCCATCAGAATAGCTATATACACAAGCATGAATACATTAGGGAATAGCATTTACTTCTAACGATGTTCTTTGGAGACAAAAAACCGCTTTGATCTATTATGAACGATGAATAACAATGCTCTTGCAGCTTGTACCCAGTGAGGGCGCTTTGCATATATTGTCTCAAGGCAGCTGAGTATTTACGACTAGATGTCGGGGTTGCAATGATTTGTCAGTGTCCATCGACAGCATAGCCTATAGAGCGAGTGCTTCACGGTAACATTTAGCAGTGAATGGTTTTTGCGTCAATGGTATGGTCACCTTTATAAGGCGGGTAATTTTTGTTTCTCGTCTGTTCATGTATTGCCGTAGACGAACGGAATGATTGACCGCGTGCACTTTTTCACCCCAGGAATCTGCTAAGTACCATTACACTTAGCTAACCTTGGGTTCACACAGACCAAGACATAGTGAGATCATACACAATAATCAGGAAAAACCGTTATTAAAGTATACCAATGTTTCAAGGGTGGCATTGCAAAAGAAAATGTTTCACCAATACAAGACATACTTTCTTTTTTTTTTAAATGTATCAATTTGACATTGACATTTTTGTCATCTTGGCCTTGTGTCGTCAGAGGCCGACTAAAACTCATTTACACGACTGACTGAGACTACAAAATAGCACACTTTTATGTGCGTTCAGACGTTAAATATAACAGAAATTCTGAATAAAAGGATCGGTACATAATTGCTATTTGCCAAGATGTAAAATATATTTCACACAGGTCTTGACAGTTATTGTTCACCTCGACCGCTAGCTAGCGCGGTTTCGGATAACACACGCTTTCTGGATCTTTGGTTCATATTTTGGTCAAGAATACAAATAACGTAAATTAAACAATGACAATTAATCAACGAAATGAGTCACGAAAAAAACGTACAGTTTTCCTCCTTAAAATTGCTTCTAATGAGCATTGCTATAGGTCAATCACACAATCCTAATGGTTTTCCGCTTGAACCAGAACAAAAACTAAAACGTGTTCATGCATGGCGGAACTGAAATTATACACTCGTTACCTCGTTCATTATTCCTTTTTCTTTTGGCAGAAAATGTAATATCAGTTCAGCCTTGAGGAAAATAAACCGTTTTCCTTGTTCCTTATTCCTTAAAAAAAAAAGAATTTAATCAGAAAACACGTTGCAATGTTCCTGTGAGGAAGACTTCCTTAATTTCTCAACAAGACACTAGGGTGATAATTAAATTGTAATCTAATCAAGTTAAGGTTAAAAATAAAACATATTATGTTTTATTCAAAATGGCCACACTCATTAAAACAAAACCAGTCTTCACATCTTAATGATCACCACGTATTTGAAACCTGCTGGCAATAAAAGAGGCTCAACCAGTCTGTGCTTGTCGAAAGTGTCCATGGTAAGTAGCAAAGACATAGAGCATGGAAAGCACTCAGACGAATGTTCCACGTGGAGTAGATGACGTCGCATGTAAATATTGAAGGGATTCGTAACATCAGTGTTAATATTGATCTTGCGAGGCAGACATGACCTATGCAACTTGCTTTCTGTCCGTCACACAAAACGAAAAATGATGTGAACAAACAAATCATTAGCAGAGGGAATTAATATGAGTAAGTGAACAGAGCACAAGCATTGCCCTGTCGGAGGGGTTTCTGGCAAAATGAGAATCATTTGAAGAATCTTGGGAATCCACAATTTGCTAAAAAAAAAAACGCACTACAAGTATGGTTAATAATTAAATCAAAGTGATTGAATAAACTTCCACGTGCTGTTTATCTCCGGTGCTGGAGACAAAAATAGTCCAGAGGTGCTGCCCAGCGGCTAAATGGCTAGCGCCCTCCATGACGCAGCGATCCTAGTAACAATGACACGTGCACAAACGCCATCTTACATCTAACCTAACGAGCACACGGAGAGCCCTTTCTTGTTACTATATTTACGAAAGAAAACACGGAAGGGTTGAAGCAGCCTGCATGCAACTGAGGTCAAAACACACACACACACACACACACACACACGCACACACACAACTCAGCATGGCACAGACACTTATTAGGTTAGCTCTCACCTAAAGTGTGCAATTTACCTCATCGAGGGACCGGCACGGTTGGCCTAGTGGTAAGGCGTCCGCCCCGTCATCGGGAGGTCGTGGGTTCAAACCCCGGCCGGGTCATACCTAAGACTTTAAAATTGGCAATCTAGTGGCTGCTCCGCCTGGCGTCTGGCATTATGGGGTTAGTGCTAGGACTGGTTGGTCCGGTGTCAGAATAATGTGACTGCGTGAGACATGAAGCCTGTGCTGCGACTTCTGTCTTGTGTGTGGCGCGCGTTATATGTCAAAGCAGCACCGCCCTGATATGGCCCTTTGTGGTCGGCTGGGCGTTAAGCAAACAAACAAACAAAACTCATCGAGGGACTGAGCATTTTGCCGGTAAGAGTCTCTTACAAATATTGACAACCTTACAGCACGCTATAGCTTGTAGCCAACGCCCTTGATGAATAGTTTGACACTTTAATGTGCGGGATATGTTCCCACGAAGAAAAAAATTCCCTTTTCAAATATGTCTCTGATGTATTTACGTTTGAACGTTACAATTTTATTGAAGATCAAGTTTAAAGAACAAAATGAAACCAGGATTTAAGCTGATACTTTTTTTTAATATATTTTTTTATACATAGAATGACATTTTTAACGAACCAACCAACCCCAAAGTGAACAAGTCGCGTAAGGCGAAATTACTACATTTAGTCAAGCTGTGGAACTCACAGAATGAAACTGAATGCACTGCATTTTTTCACAATGACCGTAGTCCGTAGAAGGCAGTGAAATTGACGAGCCTGTTTAGCGCGGTAGTCGTTGTGCTGTGCTATTGAAGATCAAGTTTAAAGAACAAAATGAAACCAGGATTTAAGCTGATACTTTTTTCTTTTTTTTTTATACATAGAATGACATTTTTAACGAACCAACCAACCCCAAAGAGAACAAGTCGCGTAAGGCAAAATTACTACATTTAGTCAAGCTGTGGACCTCATAGAATGAAACTGAATGCACTGCATTTTTTCACAATGACCGTAGTCCGTAGAAGGCAGTGAAATTGACGAGCCTGTTTAGCGCGGTAGTCGTTGTGCTGTGCTGCACAGCACGCTTTTCTGTACCTCTCTTCGTTTTAACATTCTGAGCGTGTTTTTAATCCAATCATATCATATCTATATGTTTTTGGAATCAGGAACCGACAAGGAATAAGATACAATTGTTTTTAAATCGATTTCGGAATTTTTTGTTTAATCATAATTTTTATATTTTTAATTTTTAGAGCTTGGTTTTAATCTGAATATAACATATTTATATGTTTTTTGAATCAGAAAATCATGAAGAATAAGATGAACGTAGTTTTGGATCGTTTTATAAAAAAATAATTTTAATTACAATTTTCAGATTTTTAATGACCAAAGTCATAAATTAATTTTTAAGCCTCCAAGCTGAAATGCAATACCAAAGTCCGGCCTTCGTCGAAGATTGCTTGGCCAAAATGTTAATCAATTTCATTGAAAAATGAGGGTGTGACAGTGCCGCCTCAACTTTTACAAAAAGCCGGATATGACGTCATCAAATAGATTTATCCAAAACATGAAAAAAGAATCTGGGGATATCGTACCCAGGAACTCACATGTAACATTTCATAAAGATCGGTCCAGTAGTTTATTCTGAATCGCTCTACACACACACACACACACACACACACACACACACACACACACAAACACACACACACACACACACACACACACACACACACACACACACACACCAAGACCCTCGTCTCGATTCCCCCTCTATGTTAAAACTTTTAGTCAAAACTTGACAAAATGTAAAAACAACAAACAAACAACAAGCGTCCTTTGTATTTGTTCAGTAGCAGTACACTGTTTCTCAGACACCTTGCAGAAGGGCATACTTATTCTCCGTCATTTTTATCACGGTCCATTTGCTGAAATGAAACAAAATAAATAGGGTTATAAATATGAGTCAGTCAAAGAGATAGTAAAAAATATTCCACAGAACCTACTGGGCAGCAGGAGCTGGCAGTGGAAGACAAACAGGAACATTTAAAAACAAGAAAAAAAAGAACTATGATTCTTTTCAAACTCATACTAAACTATTGATGATGATGATGATGATGATGATGATGATGGTGATGATGTTGATGACGATTATAATGATGATGATTACATAGATGAGAGAGAGAGAGATAGAGAGAGAGAGATAAAGAGAGAGAGAGTGAGAGTGAGAGAAAAAGAGAGAGTGAGAGAGAGATATATAGAGTGAGAGAGAGAGAAAGAGAGAGGGAGAAAGAGAGAGACTCAGACTCAGACTCAGACTCAGAACTTTATTACAAAAGGATAAAAGTTTTAGGCAAAGCCTATTCTTCCAACCTGTCCTTTATACAACACATAAAGACAGACGGACATACAAAATAAAAATTCAATCATATAAGATACAGAATTACATTGTATGGATTGCAACACAATGTGCATTTAAGGAATTATATAGGGAGAACTCAAAAATTACAAAATTACATTGACACAGTTAAACCTTTCATTTTGAGAATTAAGTTGCTCAAATCAGCTACAAATCCGTTAACACTAGTACAAAATGTTCAACAAAATAACAATCAAACAAGACATTTCATTCACGAATGATGTGTGAACGTGACTGTCTCTTAAACATTTTCACTGAAGTTGCATTTCTTATCTGTTGGGGGAAGGAGTTCCAGAGAAACGCTCCCGAGAAGGCTAAGCTCGATTTATAGAGGTCTATGCGAGGTATAGGAGGGATGATTTTTTGGGACCCATATCTTTTTGTGGCATGTTTGAAATGTGATTGCAAATATTTAGGACAGTCGTCATTTAGAATTTTATACATGAACACAGCCTTGTTTAACGTCAACTGATCTTTCAAGGGGAGGAAATTCAGGAGCTTTAGTTTATCATACCTATTCAAATCATGCAGAATAAGTTTTGCAGCTCGGCGATGTAGGGAATTGAGTCTTTTTAAATGAATATCACTGCAGTTATCCCAAAGTGTTGAAGCGAAGTTTATATGAGGCATTATGTGGGCGTAATAGAACATTTTGAGTGCTTCAGAATCGGCGTAATGCCTTAATTTTGATAACAGGTACAAATTCTTTGATACTACTTTGCAAATATTACTCAGATGAGTTTGCCATTTCAACTCTTGATCAATGGTAACACCTAATAGTCTATGTTCCCTAACTTGCTGCACTTGAGTTGAGCCAACTGACAGTTGTAATAGTAAAGGACTTAACTGGTGTTTTTGTCTCGTGGTTATCACCATACTCTTTGTTTTAATCGGATGAATGATCATTGCATTAGAAACGCACCACTCAGTGATTTCATCCACACTTGTTTGAAGAGAAGAGTTGACGGATTCCAAAGATTTTTGACTGGTGTGAACAGAAGAGTCATCCGCGAAGAACTCACATCTAACTTTTTCATCGGACACATGAAGGGGTAAGTCATTTATATAAATACAGAACAAGATAGGTCCTAATACAGACCCTTGAGGGACACCACTCCTGACAAACTCGTTGGACGAAGTTTTACAGTTAATGGACACATACTGTTTCAGTTTTGAAAGATACGATTCAAAAAAGGCACAGGCGGAGTCGTCTTTTAAATAGCACTTTAATTTCTTCAGTAGAAGCCAGTGATCTACTAGGTCAAAGGCTTTCTTAAAGTCCAGAAACAACGCTCCCGTTATTTCTGCTTTGTTTATTGCTGAGAGCCAAGTCTCGCATAAAGAGCTTAAGGCGGTGTGGCAGGAATGCTTCGAGCGGAATCCAGACTGAAAAGGATGAAACAGATTCATTTGTTCCATATATGCCAGTAAATGTTTTTGTATGTGCTTTTCTAAGGGTTTAGATAAAACAGGTAAGAGGGAAATAGGTCTAAAGTTGTTTGGATCTGTAAGAGAGAGAGAGAGAGAGAGAGAGAGAGAGAGAGAGAGAGAGAGAGAGAGAGAGAGAGAGAGAGAGAGAGAGAGAGAGAGAGAGAGATAATGACAATGACAATGACAATTCTTTATTTTACGAGGGTAACAGAATAAGCATGGGTATACTTTTTTGCATCTGGCCCTCGCCCTAAAGAGGGACTAAATCTACTATAATAACTACTACTACATACATACATAATTAGTGAAAGAGTATAAGTTTATGTACATAAGCGCATTATATGAAAGTTTTAATTTAACATTGTAGTTTATAAATGTTCATGACAAGGTGCAAAGCAAAAATTTGCAAGTCAATTGGAGTCAGAATATTATGCAATAGTACATCAACTCTGCAAGACAATGGATATTATGCAGAACATCATAATTTCATACACAAAACAATAAATCAAAAGTGAGTGACTGTGTCCCAAAGGACATAACAATCAAGAATATACTATTTTCATTAAATGGGATATATATTTGTTTTTGAAAGAATCTGTGCTGGTAGCTTCCCGTAAGGCATTCGGAAGAGCGTTCCAGAGACGGCCACCTGAATAAACTAGACTAGACTTAAATAAGTCTATCCTAGGAAGAGGAGTGTTACATTTCATAAGGTGGTGTGAATTCTTCAAAGAGAACTTTGAACAAATGGTTTGGGGTAGAGTTTCGGATATAATTTTATGCATAAAGATTCCTTTGCTAAAAAGCAGTCTTGACTTTAGAGGTAAGGTCCCTAAATGTATGTAGTCTAAATGATAATCTGTGAGGGTAGTGTGCTTTAGTAATACTACTTTTAGCGCTCCTTTATGTAATCTGCTAAGTGGTTTTAAGGAATTTTCACTTGCTGAGTCCCACAGAGTGGATGCGTAATCAATAACAGATTGAATATGAGCAATGAAGAATAACTTTCTGGTGTGGCAGTTCAGTAGTATATTTGTTGCTGATATCATCAAATGTTTACTCGAGTACTCTAGTATTACATCAGATTCTGAAACATGTATGACTACAGTTAATGATAACGAAATCAAAAGAGAAACCTTCTGGATTGATGCTGACGTACTTTCATATATATAACGAGTATTCAACATTGAAAGTAAAGCATACTTTTCTTTTGAGAAAACAGTGATTACCTTCACTTGGTCATTGTACTTTATTTATCATGTCACCTTTAATACCTTCCCTTCTATACAAGCGTATTGGCGACTTAAGTGATCAAAGGCATGTTCACAGTGAACATCTCTGTAGATAAGTTAATTGCAACGGCAGCTTTTTTACGAAATCAATCAGAAATTATTGTTACACATATGTTTTTGGGTTTGTATTTTGTTATCAGAATCATATTGCAAGTTGGAAGTTACAAAAACACGGACAAAGGTGGCAGTAGAAGCGTGAAAAGGTTATGTATATCATGTTACCTTTGAAATTACATCTTGGTGGTCTGTCCACGTTCTTCTTTCTCCTCACTTCTTCCGGTGATACATATAGATTATCTGGTGCACAGGCGCCCACTGTAAAGACACATCAATGAACAAAATCAAGGGAATGATGTTTTACTGAGTCTGTATTGATGCATGGCAGGAACATGAAACTGGAGCAAATAACTTCTCTACCATTGTAAAATCGTCGTATGCGCTACTTAACATCAAGGAAAACAGCAACAACAACTTCTTAAAAATAACACTGAACAAACAAGCAAAAAATACGATGAGAGGACACCACTTTAAGGCACAGTAAGCCTCTCGTAAACCATCACAGATACTGTCAGGCTTTTACACACAGTACAAACACCCTTTCATTTAAACACTCACCGCTTGAGAACATCCTAGGTGCCCTCCGTAAAGAGCGAGCAATTTTCAAAGAATTTATTGTTTGCGTAGTTTATCTTACCCCTGAGCCATCGTGAACCCGTGTGATCCAGTTTCCCCTTTTCACAATGCAGTCGTCAGTTTGTAATTGGAATGCGGCTCGCTGTGAGCTTATCTGCAATAGCACGTTATTATGTACCTCTGACTATGCACAAAACAAACGCCTGTGGTTCACAAGAACACTAGCGATGGCTTTTGACTGTTCAGAGGAACTGGCCATAGGCATAAACCGTCGTCTGCTACGAGAACCACGACCTTGCGTGACCCTGCTTCCGGGCTTTTCTTTTTTCAAACTTTCACAACTTCGAATTGTACTGATCTTGTCTAGATGAAAAAATAATTCTTTTATGATTTAAGAATGTTTATGTAACAAGCTGTCAATTTATTATTTAGATTTTAAAAGTTAGGTCTAGCGCCAAAACGCACCACGGTCCGATTGTCTCTGAGACAATCCGCACAATTAATTCTTTGAAAATTGCTCGCTCTTTACGTAGGGCACCTAGGATGTTCCCGTTCGGTAAGCGTTTAAATGGAAGGGTGTTTGTACTGTGTGTAAAAGCCTGACAGTATCTGTGATGGTTTACGGGAGGCTTACTGTGCCTTTAATTAATCTTATCATGTTTATATTTCCGCCCAAGCTCATGTGAACCTACGGTGACATATGATTACACCAAGTAAAACCAGGAACGAAATTGCAAATACATGTATGGGGCTAACAGCTAATATTTGATATGGATCAACAAACCTATAAAAGACCTTTTTCAGTGCACACATTCATCATTCAGAGCAAAGCGTGAGAAAAAAAGGCATTTTTATTCTTTTCACCGGCAAGTTTGTTTTTAACGCGGTGGAATGACGCTAAACGTGATTCTCACGTCTTCTGGTACAATTATATACTTGTCGCTTACACCTTTCTATGACTATAATATGTTGACATTATGTCAATCTGAAAGCAAACCAAACCATGACATTTCAATAATGTGTATTGAATTATAAAGTAACAACATTGTGTCATACGTACTTACCAGGAGGAGAATTTATTTCGGCATAGTCTCCTTCTTCTGAAAGACAAATCCAACACATTAAAGAAAACGTATAACAACAAACTTGAATGTGTACATACACTATAAAGAGTTTGATGTAAACAGAAAAAGAAGTAGATTTACAAAGCCCCTGATGCTAGGCATGTACACGATGACACTTGATTTTTCAAATGTTCTTCTTCGCCACGACGTGGTTCGTTCAAAGTTGGTACACCTAAGGTGCCATTTTGAAAAGGTTTCTGACGAATTGGACCTTACAAAGTTCAAGGGACATTTCCTGTACTCTATAATATGCCAAATAATGCAATTAATTTTAATTAGCGAGTGGTTTGCTTTGCCCACTCTCCTGACTCAGGAGTCCGTGCTTCCGTTCGTCATCATATTTTATTTAGTCTTTATAGATACCAAGTCGTCAAAGCAGATTATAACCGTTGGATTGAGGAAGTCAAACCTATAGTCTAGCAAACGCATGCACATTACGTCCCATACAGGGCTAAAACCCTTCGCATTACATAAACATACTGGCCGTTGGAGAATTATCACGGTCTGAAAGGACTACCAAACACAGCATTTAGATTTGCAAAACTAGAACGCCCAAACACTAATTCTAAGACCTTTCTTGTGTGCTGTCATCTATTCAAAGCCCAAAACGTAGCTCTCTGTAAATATGTATCTCTAGGAATAGCGCATGATATACAAATTCCACTCAGGGTCAAACATTATGACTGGCGCAAAAAGGGATCACAACGAGAAATAAAGTCTGGGATTCCCACTCAAAACAACCGTTTTAAAATTCAAGTAACTCAGTGCTTAACCGTTAATGTTCCTGGGTTTTCCTGGTGTACGGTCACATAATTACAACCCCCAACCTGAACTGTATAACTATTTGGGCGAAGAGAGACATTTATTTTGTTAGACTATATTACTTTCGGTCTGATTTCAGCGACCTTCTCTTGTAGTGTGGGTAGGGATGAGTTGGGAGTTATAATTTTTCCTTTTTTTTCGTTTCTTTCATAATCAAGTAAAAACATTGGCATTGTTAGCAATAAAACAAATACAAATTCAGAACTGGAACTAAATCAATCTCATACAGTTGCTTTTATTTTGTATTCTTTGTCTGATGACATGAAACAGCTGTACTTTAAGGATCTGATAATAGGCTATTTGCTAACGTTTTGAACAAGGTTACCATTGTAAACAAAACAAAAAACCCAATACAAACAATTCTTCAGTTAATATACTTCCACGTCTTTTAAGAATTTAAATAGAAGGCTACTGTTTTAGCTGAAAAGTCACATCGGTACACAGAGTATACTAACGACAGATTGTAAGTGGTCTTAGTGCGATTGCTTTCAAACAGTACATGACCTTTGCAACACGGACGGAAGCTTACAAGAACCTGACTTCCTATTCAACAATTGAATTGAAATCTTCTTCTCGATTGCTAACAAAATTGCTGTTTGTTTTCTTTCAAAATTTCAAGAAAACGAGGAAGAATATAAAGTAACACATTGCCAAGCAGTATTGTCTATGATGCACGTCAGGTTGTGTGCAATATTCAACGGCCGCTATTGCGCGGGTCCGCTATTGCGCGGGTGTGCTATTGCGTGGGTCTGCTATTGCGCGGGTCCGCTATTGCGCGGGTCTGCTATTGCGCGGGTCCGCTATTGCGCGGTGACTATTTGTCATTCAACTAATCTCTCACAGTGTAACAGAAATACCCAAAGCCAAGAGACGCAGCCTAGAGAATACTGTGCTGACAATCATTCAAACGTGTTCCAAGTCGGTTTCATGGCAAAGACTATGTATATTATTAAACAACAAAATAAAATAAAGAGGTGTCACAGAAAGGGGGAAAGAACCATTTCTTATTCCACAAAATTACTTTTGCAATCCCAACATTCAAAGCATCGAGCTCAGAAATACTACCTTATAAATCGCAGGTGGTCATAATATAATACCAACAAATAAACTGACAAACAAAATGTTGACATTGCATTTATTCCAATCTTAAAACTAAATTCAGAACATCCTGAAATAATCTTTCGTCTTCTCAAAGAAAAAAACCCGAACTAAAGTAAGTTGGAATAACAAAAATAATGCATGAGTAAATGCTAGTCACTTTTCGCATTTTCCAAAGACCTGGACAAAAGAAACCAAGAACACCTGTTCTCTACCTCATTATGAAAAAAACACCAAACATATTACATTAAAAAAAGTAAATTGGAATAACAAAAATAATGCATGAGTAAATGCCAGTCACTTTTCGCATTTTCCAAAGACCTGGACAAAAGAAAACCAAAAACACCTGTTCTCTAACTCATTATGAAAAAAAATAAAAATATTAGATTAAATAACCCACTTAATTATTAAACAAACAAAAAAAAACTTAAATTTAGCTTAAACAATAAAGCAACCAACACAAAGAGCTTGCTAATAAAACAATTTCATCTTATTCCTTGTCGGTTCCCGATTCCAAAAACATTTAGATATCATATGTTTGGATTAAAAACACGCTCAGACATTTTAAACGAAGAGAGGTACAGAAAAGCGTGCTATGCAGTAAACCATTACCGCGCTAAACAGGCTCGTTAATTTCACTGCCTTTTGCACGAGCGGCGGACTACGGTCATTGTGAAAAAATGCAGTGCGTTCAGTTTCATTCTGTGAGTTCCACAGCTTGACTAAATGTAGTAATTTCGCCTTACACGACTTGTTTTTTCTGTAAGAGAGAGAGAGAGAGAGAGAGAGAGAGAGAGAGAGAGAGAGAGAGAGAGAGAGGGGGGAGAGAGAGAGAGAGAGAGAGAGAGAGAGAGAGAGAGAGAGAGAGAGAGAGAGAGAGAGAGAGAGAGGATTTGTCTTTCGCGGGTGGTATGCAGTGCCTTGGCATTGCACTTCTACTTAGATCTACTTAATTGTTATTGTTCTTCAATACCTTACTCTCCAATGAGAAAGTGCAAGTACAACAGAAAGTGGATTTTCCAAGAAATCAGTAACACCCCCACGGAACGGCGTGGTCAGCTGCACCCAGCGCGTGGTTGGCACATGAACGGTGGGTTTCTCCAGACTATGCTTTGAAACTTGTTTTTTGGGGGCACTTTGTATTGCATTCTCATTTTCGAGACTTCCATTCACATCATGTGCATGTGCTTGTTACATGAATAAGTTGCGTATCAATAGAGTAATTACAAAATGTATGGTTGAGTGTCATGAAATGAACACTGTCACCACATTTAAACTCGGAATTTTGTCATTACTGGCAACAGACTGGCTTGTTTAAGTACTCGAATGTGCTATTTTATGTATCTCTGATAGCTGATTAAGTTTACTGGGTTAGTGTTGTGTAGATTTTACACAGTTCGTAAATCAAATCTGAAGTCTGGGTTTTTGCTGGCTGCGCGCCGCGTGCAGACCCGGCTGTAGTACATTCCTGGGGAAGGGGGGGTTCTGGGGAGTGCACGGTAGGCCCCGTCACATTGGCAACTATTCCGCTTCTTCTTAGGTTGCGCATTAGCGGACCTGCGCAATAGCAGACCCGCACAATAACGGACCCGCGCAATAGCGGGCCGACCCCTATTCAACAGCAGAGTGTGCGGAAGGTCTTGTTGGGTCTAAACCCAATCCACCAGCGTGACGCAAACTTCATTTGACCAATAGTCCACTAGGGCTCTCTGAAAACGCAGTTACTACATTATTGACAAGCTAGGCGCACACGTTCCATTAACAATATTTCATAATATTTGCATTGTTGGTGAAACAATCAGACGACTCTGCATGGTCTACCTAAATGTATCTTACTTCCCCGGGCTGCTGACGTTTAAATGTTTCAAATAAACTGCGTCTCCCTGGTACATTACGATAACTTATTTGTTTATTATTGTGTTTTTACTAATATTGACAATAATTCAGTGTCTGTTTTTTCCTGAATATACACATGTTTTTACCATCTTCGACACTTCTTTTTCTTGCATCATCTCTTGGGTTTTCATTGGCATCTGCAATTGGACCATCCCTTGGCGTGCCTTGGTAAATATCATTCTCGATCATCAGGCTGACATTTGACCCTCGATAGAATGAGGCACTAGGTCTTGGCTCTGTCAGGGATAGATAAGAACACCACATCTGTTCATTGCTTCATGGATTTATGTATGCTGTATGTATGCTGTATGTGTGTGCTTGTGTCTGTATGTCTGTATGATCTGTATGTATTTATATATGTATGCATGAATGCATGTATGCATGTATGTATGTGTTTATGTATGTATGTATGTATGTATATATACATGTGTTTATGTATGTATGTATGTATGTATGTATGTATGTATGTATGCATGTATGTATGTATGTATGTATGTATGTATGTATGTATGTATGTATGTATGTATGTATGTATGTATGTATGTATGTATGTATATATACATGTGTTTATGTATGTATGTATGTATGTATGTATGTATGTATGTATGTATGTATACATGTATGTATGTTTATATGTATGTATGTATGTATGTATGTTTATATGTATGTATGTATGTATGTATGTATATATACATGTGTTTATGTATGTATGTATGTATATATGTATGTATGTATGTATGTATGTATGTATGTATGTATGTATGTATACATGTGTTTATGTATGTATGTGTGTATGTAAGTATGTATGTATGTATGTATGTATGTATGTATGTATGTATGTATGTATGCATGCATGCATGCATGCATGCATGCATGTATGTATGTATGTATGTATGTATGTATGTATGTATGTATGTATGTATGTATGCATGCATGCATGCATGTATGTATGTATGTATGTATGTATGTATGTATGTATGTATGTATGTATGTATGTATGTATGTATGTATGTATGTATGTATGTATGTATGTATGTTTCCTGAATAAACTTTGCTGATATATTGTATTGCTCTCTGTCTGTCTGAGCGTACGTGCGTGCGTGCGTGCATGTGTGTGTGTGTGTGTGTGTTTGTGTGTGTGTGGGGTGTGTGTGTGTGTGTGGGTGTGTGCGTGCACGCATGCTTGTACACGTATCTAGTATCTGGTATACCTGGTGTGTGATTGCGATTGGGGCTGCCAGTTACAGTTGTTGGCGTCCTGTCAAATACAAGGCGTTAATTTTGTGTATATTAGTCAGGGTTTTCACTCATGAGTTTTATATCAGTGAATAAGTCAACCACGAGACAATGTAAAAGTTAAGAGAAGTTTAATAAATGCCACAAACTTCATGAAGACGTACATTTCTTAAGTGAGATATCAAGTTCTTTTCAGAATGATGGCACAATTGTATTGTATGTCCTGCAGTTGAGTTTCATAGCACATGTGCTGTCTTAAGGTTTAATTTACAATGCATAAAAAAATTAAAACATATTTTGATTGTGGAAAACACGCAATTGTCATGTTTTTACTCAAGAAATAAGGATAAGGAGCGTGTAAATAGCTGTTGTTTTGAACAGCTGCAAAGAAACCTAGATATTGTGCACACGTTTTGCCCATTTTTACATTTAGTCAAGTTTTGACTAAATGTTTTAACATAGAGGGGGAATCAAGACGAGGGTCGTGGTGTATGTGTGTGTGTGTGTGTGTGTGTGTGTGTGTGTGTGTGTGTGTGTGTGTGTGTGTGTGTGTGTGTGTGTGTGTGTGTGTGCGTGTGTGTGTGTGTGTAGAGCGATTCAGACCAAACTACTGGACTGATCTTTATCAAATTTTACATGAGAGTTTCTGGGAATGATATCCCCGGACTTTTTTTTCTTTTTTTTCGATAAATACCTTTGATGACGTTATATCCGGCTTTTTGTAAAAGTTGAGGCGGCACTGTCACACCCTCATTTTCCAATCAAATTGATTGAAATTTTGGCCAAGCAATCTTCGACGAAGGCCGGACTTCGGTATTGCATTTCAGCTTGGTGGCTTAAAAATTAATTAATGACTTTGGTCATTAAAAATCTGAAAATTGTAAAAAAAAAAAAGATAATAAAACTATCCAAATTTACGTTCATCTTATTTTTCATCATGTTCTGGTTTCAAAAACATAAAAATATGTTATATTTTGATTAAAAACAAGCTCTGAAAATTAAAAATATAAAAATTATGATCAAAATTAGATTTTCGAAATCAATTTAAAAACACTTTCATCTTATTCCTTGTCGGTTCCTGATTCCAAAAACATATAGATATGATATGTTTGGATTAAAAACACGCTCAGAAAGTTAAAACGAAGAGAGGTACAGAAAAGCGTGCTATCCTTCTCAGCGCAACTACTACCCCGCTCTTCTTGTCAATTTCACTGCCTTTGCCACGAGCGGTGGACTGACGATGCTACGAGTATACGGTCTTGCTGAAAAATTGCATTGCGTTCAGTTTCATTCTGTGAGTTCGACAGCTTGACTAAATGTTGTATTTTCGCCTTACGCGACTTGTTCCTAAATATCAAATCAAGCAGCAGAAAACATCTGCAGTGAATAAATAGATGCAGTCCGAAAATAACTGTCGAATTTGTATGGGTTGTGAAAGAGTGAATGCCTTTGATTTTACTGGGACAAACATTGGATTGTCACATCGCCAGCGAGGGGGTTGTCTGAAACACGTGGAACGCAGCACGTGTAAATGTATTTGTCCAAGAAAAAGCAAGAGTATTCACTCTGTTAAAACCCATACCCATTGATAGGCCTTAAGCCTGTCTTACACTGTGCCGAATATCCTTACGAATATGAAAATGTTGTATTCGGCCAAAAAAGAGACGAATGGACCGGAAAAAACAGAGAAAATTCGAAGGCTTACGAATCCTTGCGAATGTCATACGAATGGTTGCGACTGCTTGCGAATGTCTACCGATCATTGCGATTGAATACGAATCCATATACGGATTTATTACGAACGTTGCGAGTGGCCTTGCGAGTGTTGCGAGTGCTTGCAAACATTTTACGAATAAAACGAGTATGCAATTCGCATTGTTCGTAATGTTGCTCTTACACTCTGGCGAATCGCCCTTGCGAATAGAATTCGCCAATAACTCGTAATGATCGGGACATGGTCGCAAGACATTCGTAAATGTTCTTAACCATTCGCCACCATTCGTCTCTGTTTGCAAACATTAGCAACATGCGCCTAATATTCGCAAGGAAGTCATATTCTGAATGTTTCGCAACGTACTCGTAAGTATTCACAAACCATTCGTAATCATCGTAAAGGTATGCGTAGCGCTCGCAAGCATTCGTAAGGATTTTATTCGTGCACATTTTGCCAACATCTTGCGAATGGTTGCGAATTCATTACGAATTTCTCAGGAATGTTTTGACCATTTCTTCCCAATTCATAAGAATGTTGCGAAAGCCTTACGAATGCTTGCGAGTGACTGCAATTGCTTGCGAATGTTTTAAAAACAGTAAGAATATCTTGCAAACGTCTTGCAACTAAACGGCGATTTTGATGCGTATGTATTCTCAATGATCGGAACACATTCGCAAGCACTCGCAACCATGTGTAAGACATTCGCAAGGATTGGTAAGGCTTCCAATTTTCTATATTATTCATGTCCACGTGTCTATTTTTTTGCCGAATACAACATGTTCATATTCGCAAGGATATTCGGCACAATGTAAAGACAGGCATAACGAATGGTTGCGAATGGCTTGCTAGCGCCACGAATACATTGCGATGATTACAAATGTCTTGCGAGTACTAACGAGTACGTTGCGAAACAAATAGCAATATGACTTCCTTGCGAATATTAGGAGCAAGTTGCTATGTTCAAAACAAGAGACGAATTGTAACGAATAGTTAAGAACATTTACGAAAGTCTTGCGACCATGTCCCGATCATTGTGAATTATAGGAAAATGCTATTCGCAAGGGCAATTCGGCACAGTGTAAGAATAGTTTTACATACAGTTATTTATCCTACATACGTGAGAGAGACACCCGTGAGATAATAATCGTTCAAATCACACGTGTGTATATCATGTAAATGAGGTCATGTCAAGCAAGTCTGGCAGGGACCTGTTTTTTCACTGCTTATGATGCCAAAGTCACCGAGACAAACGTCATTATAGAAACAAAAATTGAGCTCGCTAATTACCCTCGATGAATCTTTAGAACTAACACGTCACGCCACACTTTCAGAGTGACGTTTATTTGCTTTGACGTAATAGATTGCACGAGGCTTTAGAAGAGATCGAGGTTCCAAAACAAGCGTCTTCAACTTACTTAGCTGCCTCGACTGCAGGACAGTTTCAGTAAAATACACGTAAGTACAGTATGTAGGATAAACAGAATACTACATGGCTTGCTGTGTCGTACCAGATTTACACGAGTTGCTTTTTCAAATAGTGAACAGCTCGCTTTCGCTCGCAGTTTAATATCTAAAAAAAAAAACTCGTGTAAATCTGGTACGACACAGCAAGCCATGTAGTATTCTCTATTTCCGAACATCGTCTGTTTGCGCTGACATGTTACTTACCGAAGACGTGTACCTTAGGAATTAGAAGTTATGAACTTATAATCTTACATTTTATTGACATCATATGCAGGAAGAATGGTACGAAACAAAATCGTTCGTCCTTACAAACAGACCTATAGCAATAATAACGGGTACTCACACACAATTAAGCGCATGAGATGTTGTGGTGTATTTAAGCACACAAGTACATATAATTCTGGATCATTAGTAATGTTCACGACATAATTGTAATGTTTTTGTGTTAATTACTATTTTTCAGTTTTCCCTGACGAATTGCTAGAGCCACAACTAAACATTAGTAGTGTTCACGTGTAAATTACTAATTTTCAGGTGCCTTGTGACTGTGGAGGTTCAAAGCACATTACACCGACCAGAGCAAAACATATCTCGCTTCGATACTGTTCTGGTCCATAGTTCTTTAATCCGATGCAAATTAACAATAAGAGCTCTGAGCATGTGTAGACAACCGTGACATTCAGATGCCTGTCCGATAACTTGTTGAATAACGAATTCTATCGACAGATATTTGTGAAAGTGTGAGAGTCTCGACCGAACAGAGCAGTCTGCTAATGGTCGAACCTTTAGCACACGTCCGGCCAGACGCCATTTTTCCTCTCTCGATTCGAACATTTTCGAATCGATTGTTCTTCACTAATACACTACAGAGCAGACTTATGAGTGTGGTAGTGGAAACAAATATGAGGTACAGCTGTCTGCCCGACAACTTGTCGAATTAAGGAATTATATTGAAAGATATAATTATGTGAAAGTGTGAGACCACAGCCGATCAAAATCCGTCTGCTACAAACAGCTTCGATTCGAAAGTTTTCGGGGTCGATTATTCTTTTCTAAGATACCCAAAACAACGTTAAGGGACGCGCTTTTACAGAAAACTGTGACATGCATCTTCCCGTCGGATAACTTGCTCGATAAGGCCTTCTATTAAAAGATATTTCAGAAATAGTGTGGGAGCGATGTTTGTCGGACGTTGTAGCCTCTCAGTGCGGACTACTGTGACTGAAAACGAGGCCAAAATGAAAATTAGTAATAAACACTGTTAATTACTAATTTTACTTGAAAACGGTAACCCCAGGTTTTGGTACTGGTAAGCCGTCATAGCAATCATCAGTGCGTGTCTCTCATCACCTGCGCGGTGTATTGCGCAATGACATGAGGGGCTTTTAAGCTCCCCACTACAAGGAAAAGTTTCCTTGAAAAACGACCGTAGACATTTCGTGAATTCTTCCGACAACACTTTCATGAATCCAGAGACATATGATGAGATGTTCAAGCTATCTGAGCATGAATCTTGACTAACTACATGGCTAGAAGAGCATTAATTTTCACATTTCACAGTCACTTACCTATCCCACGGCGCTGAAACAAACAGACAAACTTACAAGGTAAACATAAAACGCGTTCATATGATTATCAAAGAAGAAAATCACAGACAGACATACACAGTGACATATACACAGACACACAGAGAGAGACAAAGAGACGTGCAGATGTACACACATGTATACACTAGCTCTCCCTCTCTCTCTTCGAGAGTTAGTATGCTATGTATATTGGATAATCTACAGGTGCGCACACAGTAATAACATGCATGTGTGTGGAATAAATATGTGAGGAAATGAGAGATACAAAACAGAAGACAGGAGACAGGAAGATGCTTACTATTGACGTTTTTGTTGACGCAGCAGATGACGCACAGTGTTATCGAAACAATACCGAAAGTGACCAAGGATACTCCAACGGCAACCAAAGCGGCGGCGTTGTCTGGTTAAAAAGAAAAAAAGACAAAGGAAGAGAGTGGGGTCAGCGACTAGAGAAGGTGAGCACCTGTCACTACAAAAGCAATATATGATTGCTCAGTCGGAAGAAATAAACCCAAAAACAACTAATACAAAATATGACTCCCCCCCTCCTCCCCCCCCCCCAAAAAAAAAATTCAAACAAAGAACAGCAGAAAGAGAGAGAGAGAGAGAGAGAGAGAGAGAGAGAGAGAGAGAGAGAGAGAGAGAGAGAGAGAGAGAGTTTGACTTTTGGATGGTTTATTGTACGTATGCCATTGGCCCATATACAAACCAGGGAAGAGGGGGTGTGGGTTAGAGGAATTGTAGACATATACACGTCTTACACATTTATCCTCACATGGTATATAATAATCGTTTACAATTACAACGGTACTATCTCTCACATTTCTGCGTTTCAACATGCAGTTGTCCGACGTTTTATAGCGTTGAAAATGAACTTAGCAATGAGGCGACACCTCTTAACATCTAAATATGACAAAATGGTAGACACAGAACATACACACATGCTTCCTACAAATCTTTTTCTTAAATCAGAATATCATGGGCAGCATAAGAGGAAGTGGTGTTCATCTTCGGCTACATTTTCGCAAAAAATACAATATCTTGATTCAACAAGAGCACTGAATCGTTTAAGGTTGTTATTAATTGGCAATACACCAAGTCTGAACTGTGTAAGTGCTTCCCTAAAACAATAAATGTCAATATTGAACAAATGATTTTCAAGCACAGATTTATATTTAGCGTACAATTCATAACGGTCCCTGTGTGACACTGTGCTGGACCATTCTTGTTTATACATGTCACCCAATCGGAGTTTAAAGACCCTCAAAAACCATTTTACATCGCCGACACCTAATTGGTTAAGCCATACAAAGTTAAAACCAGTTTCAGACAATATATTGCGGATTTCCGAGGCCTAACACTTTTTTGAGAGAGAGAGAGGGAGCCGGGGAGAGACAGAGAGAGAGAGAGACAGAGAGAGAGAGACAGAGAGAGAGAGACAGAGAGAGAGACACAGAGAGAGAGAGAGAGAGAGAGAGAGAGAGAGAGAGAGAGAGAGAGAGAGAGAGAGAGAGAAACAGACAGACAGGCAGGCAGATAGAGACAGAGAGAAAGGAGGAAGATGATATGCGAGAGCGTGAGAGAAAATGAGAGCTAAGGAGGGAGAGAGAGAGAGGGGGGGGGGAGAGAAACCAGTAATTTATAAGAACAAAGGGCACTGTTCTTTGTTTTCAAACCTCTTCCGGATAATAAAAATACATATAAAAGAAGCACTTTCTATTTAGAAAATAAAAATAGAACAAGTGAAACACAAACAAAATAACACAATAACAGCTTAAACACAAATCCAGACAGTATGAAGCATTGTCGAAAACAACGAGACAGATGCACAACCACTGTGTGTGTGTGTGTGTGTGTGTGTGTGTGTGTATGTGTGTGTGTGTGTGTGTGTGTGTGTGTGTGTGTGTATGTGTGTGTGTGTGTGTGTGTGTGTGTGTGTGTGTTTGTGTGTGTGTCAGTGCACCTTATTGTCGCGCTATGTTAACGCTCACTGTCAGATTAACTGGTCAGTTTATGCCACTCACTGTCGTCATCTACATACTCGATCGATAAACCCAGTACTCTCACTGCAGCTCAGTATATAGATCCCTCAATGCTGAGCGTTAACCTTCACAGCGAATATAAACTCGGAGGCAAAAGAAACGCAAAAAAAGGATGCGTTAATTAAACCTTTATGGACTTGAAATACAAATAAAATCATGATACTAGCATGTTCTGCACGTGTTGTTTTAGCGGTCTTATCTTGTCAGAACCGTGTTTGCCGTTATCTGGGTCACACGCGAGGTCTTGTTGACGGGGATCCCAAACCGTTATGGGGACAACTTTCAGCACGTGCAAAATGTGGAAAAGCAGCTTTTCGTGTTCAGAGTATTCAGGCAAGCTGTACCGTACTCACAAAACTGTTACAACATTCATTTCTGTGACACAGGCGCGATGCCGAGACTATCACCAGATCAGCGCCAACAGGCGATCGGGAGACTTGATGCCGGACAATCAGTTCAGCAAGTTGCTAGGGCATTTGGAGTAAATGTCACCACGGTTTATCAATCAATATATGAGCTTATACCGTGGGTACAGTTCTAGGCGCTCTGCAATGATGCCGTGTGAGATGGAATTTTATACGGCCTGTAGATTGCAGCCATTTCGGCGCATATTTACCTTTCACGGCCTATTATTCCAAGTCACACGGGTATAGGTAGACAATTATTAACTGTGCCTAAGCAATTTTGCCAGGAAAGACCCTTTTGTCAATCGTGGGATCTTTAACGTGCACACCCAATGTAGTGTACACGGGGGGTGTCCGGACACCGAAGAGAGTCTGCACACAAAGTTGACTCTGTGAAAATAAATTTCCGCCGAACGTGGGGACGAACTCACGCTGTCAGCGGCCAACTGAATACAAATCCAGCGCACTACCAACTGACCTATATCCCCGCCTGCAGCAACGTTTTCATGCCACTAACAGTACCTGCGACTTACCAGGACGTGGCAGACCCCGGGTAACAACAGCCCGACAAGATCGCCATCTTGTCCATCAACACCAGCGAGTCAGTGTGTGTATGTGTGTGTGTGTGTGTGTGTGTGTGTGTGTGTGTGCATGGCTGTGTGTGTGTGTGTGTGTGTGTGTGTGTGTGTGTGTGTGTGTGTGTGTGTGTATGTGTGTTTCACGCAACGTTATCAAAGCACAGTGCAGAATGAAGGAGTACAGATTAGTGTAAATAAATCATTCGCTAAATCACCTTTGTTCCCGGGAACAGCTGAAGCATTGTTCTGGCTCGGGTTTAAATCTGCAGTACTTTCTGAGATGATGGCAGTCGTTGACTCAAATAAGCCAACAGAAGTTGACTTGATGGGTAGCTTTGGTGCTAAAACACGCCATCATCATCGTCATCGTCATCGTCATCATCATCATCATCATCATCATCATCATCATCATCTGGTCGTCGTCATCATCATCATCATCATCATCATCATCATCATCATCATCATCATCATTAGCGTAATCCTAACCTGGTATAATCATCTTTACTGTGGATTAGAGTAACATGCGCCGGTTTAGATTGTATTTGGTATTGTGCTTTAGTACATGCTGATCTTTATTTATAGTGCAAAAAAAATGTCTTTGCACTTTTCATTGTTGACTTACACATTAGACACCTGTCTACATAAGTCGGTGATACATTATGGGGACGGCAGATGTCTTTACAATTAGCTCGTAGCCTTTGGTGTGTGTAAGGTTCGCCAAGGGATTTCCCAAGCTTATGAATACTCACGATAACGTTTTTTTTATATGTTTAATTTTCAGAGCTTGTTTTTAATCCAAATATAACATATTTATATGTTTTTGGAATCAGAAAATGATGAAGAATAAGATGAACGTAAATTTGGATCGTTCTATAAAAAAAGTAGTTTTTTTACAATTTTCAGATTTTTAATGACCAAAGTCATTAATTAGTTTTTAAGCCACCAAGCTGAAATGCAATACCGAAGTCCGGCCTTCGTCGAAGATTGCTTGGCCAAAATTTCAATCAATTTGATTGAAAAATGAGGGTGTGACAGTGCCGCCTCAACTTTTACAAAAAGCCGAATATGACGTCATCAAAGACATTTATCGAAAAAATGAAAAAAACGTCCGGGGATATCATTCCCAGGAACGCTCATGTAAAATTTCATAAAGATCGGTCCAGTACTTTAGTCTGAAACGCTCTACACACACACACGCACAGACACACACACACACACACACACACACACACACACACACACACACACATACACCACGACCCTCGTCTCGATTCCCCCTCTATGTTAAAACATTTAGTCAAAACTTGACTAAATGTAACAAAAATGCACGAAGATTTATGTAGCCTTCGAAAATTAAAGAGCTAACGCTAATTTGTAATTATATTTGTACTCACGTTTGAATACGACTTGTACACTTTGATCTTCAAAAATGTCATCGCCGGATGACCATGTGTATTTGCCATTCACGCTGGGATCACCAGTCAGCATGTAATGATACAGCTCAGGGTTTTCTTCATCAGGACACATGCAAACGGTGCTTTCACTTGTACTGCACGTTCGATTATGGAGAGTTAAAGAACACTTCAGTGGTTTTTTATCGTCGTTGTCTTTTGTGATTGATATAAGTATATACTTATTGTTATTGGTTATGCAACTGGTTTCAATTCGGAATGAAATGTTGCTTTCTTTCCATTGAAGGGTGATTGTGTCGCTGTCCTTCTGTCCAAGTTGTAAACCTGTACAAAAACACACACAAAAAACACTGAATGACCGCAACTTCAATCTTTCTTTCTTTCTTTATTTGGTGTTTAACGTCGTTTTCAACCACGAAGGTTATATCGCGACGAGCGCAACTTCAATCACATGTTCAAGTTAAGTATGAGCATACGCACAACAATTGATCTGTTCAACAAAACAAATTATTAATTACACTTGTGTCCACATGTGTCAGATAGTAACTGAGTCTGTGTGTATTTGCATCCTCTAACAAACTTCGCAATGTCCCGATCTTAAAGAAGCATTTAAACAAAATGCAGATTGGTATAGTTTCCTGCAGCGCTCTACGTGTGGTGAATGAAGTCACTGCACATTTCATTTTCTTTCTTCCGATTGAAGCCTTTTCTTCATGTCGGTGTGCTTAAAGACATTCGCGACCGATTTAGATTAACCCCCAAAACCGCCATCGCTAATAGTTTGCTTAGATTTCGCTTTTGATCGTTTCAGAGTTTGTTAAAACAAGTGTTAACACGTCCAAAAAATCTACTTTATGGTACCGACTTTTCAATGTGATGACATGGCAAGAATCATATACAAGAGGGTAGGGTAATTGAAAAGGGTATATGACCGATTACTTTCAATCACATTACCTATTGTATAAGTGGTGAACATCTTGTAATAGGGCTGAAAATAAAAGGTGTGCATTCTTTTTCATGTTTTACGTGACTTTACGTGAATTGTATTTTTATCAAATGTTCATAGCTTCCGTCCTTTTCGCCCCTGATGACTCTTTTGCTGGTAGTGCAGATTTGAAACTTACTTGCACCAATCCAAGTAATAATAATAATAATTGTCAGTAAGTACTGGTGTCACATGACTGATGCGAACCAGTTGATTGGCTAATGGCGATGCGCTAAAACTGTTAGCGCACTCTTAGAGTGCGCTAACTTTTCCACAGAGCGTATTCTTCCGCCCTTTGCCTAAGCGAGACTGTACTCTCATCCTCAGAATTATACTGTTCAAAAAAAGAAACGCATAGTTGCTACTTGGCAAATTTGTTTTATTTTTCGAAAAAATTAACAGAAAATCCAATATTTAGATTATTTGTTTGAAATTTGGTATGGACACAGTTGAATGCACACACAGTTCATTTGCATCTTCAAATCAATCAGTCAATCAATACGATTGGGTGCCGAGGCTGTCAAGTCAGTAGGGGGTGTGACTGCCTTGAGCAGCAACAACTGCCCGGCACCTTCTGGGCATGGACTGGATCAGATGCCGGATATCTTGCTGTGGGATGGTGTCCCACTCCTCCTGAAGTGCCTGCAATAGATCGCGGTGATTTGCCGGCGCTTCTTCTCGCCTGCGCACACGTCTGTCCAATTCATCCCAGAGGTGTTCTATCGGGTTCATGTCTGGCGACATGGATGGCCAGGGAAGCACCTGGACATGGTGGTCGGTGAGGAACTGGGTGGTGAGTCGTGCTGTGTGCGGGCGAGCGTTGTCCTGCTGGAATATGGCATCCTGGTCAGCCAGAAGAGGAAGGGCGTGTGGGCGCAGAATTTCCTCCACGTATCGCTGGGCAGTTATGCGCTAGGCGCTTCGTTCAATAATGAATTTTCTCGATTTGCTCTATAAATCCCTTAGTGCACTGGGATGTCTCAATAACTTAAATAATAATACGATAATTTATAACGCGCACATATCTCACCACAAGGCGACTCAAGGCACACAAGTACTTGAAGTACGTCAAGTATGTTGGTAAAATATTCTGAAATGTTCAAAGCAATCCACCAAGTTATTGCTGACAAACCGTGCTTTTTCTCATGATACCCCTCACAGTTGACGAAAAGTCCCATTTTTGACCGCAGCGGCTCATGCGATTGAGTCCTGAATTAGGAGGAACAGAATAGCAAACAAAATATGCAAGCTAGCTCAAAGAAAACAACAACTGTTCAGAGTAGATCACTGATTTGGCTTTCTTTTCGCATGTAAAAGTTGCAAAGTTTTGCCTATTGTGATTTTGTTATAGATTTCTAATTGGGCCCATCCGTTTTTGTCCAGTCGATTTTGAGGGTACATTCACCCTTATTTGAGCGGCGGTCACGTGATTGCTGTAAAAGAAAACTTTAATTGAAAAGGTGATCAAGATAGTCACGTGAACGGCCTTAACTGGCATATAAAGTTTGAATGAAATGACAGGGAAAATGTATGCTTTTATTTGGGTGCGAAATTTGTTGTAATACGTTTTTTTGCTTTTTACCTTTATCTAACTAGCATTATTCAAAAGTACTTGAATTATTTTTGTTTGTATCTAATAATCAAATCAAAAACAACCACGGTATTCAAATCACCTTATAAATGCTATATTTGTTTAAGTAAAATCTTACTTACACGACGTATCACTTTGGATGATAGAGTTTGCAGCCCAAAACAGAAATATTGATGGAACGATTTTTTGTTGAACGATTGTCATGTTGCACTGCGAGTAAATGAATGTAATACATAGTCGATGTTTTACAAGAGACGCATCTCCTCTGTGTACGAAACAGGGACACAATTGTTTACGACATACACTCTTCAAAAAAAGTTAAGGATCAGTTGAAAAAACGGATCTAATTATAAAAAATTGCCAAAAAATTAAACATCGATATAATAATTTAAAGATTAATGTGTTTGAATTAACAAATGAACAATGAGTCTTGACCTAGAATTTGGTTTGGCAGGCAGTTATTTCCCTTTGTGGGACTTCTCAAAAGCTTTTGCATTTTGGAAGATAAAGGGTGTTTTTTATAGCCCCATGAAATTTGCGGAACGCATGCCAGGGCAAAAGGTTGTGGTGCACGTGCTACAACAGGGTCCTGGCTATGAACATCGCTCACCAGCTTGTGTTTAAAGGTTGACACGCTGACACAATTATGCACAGTAGCAACATGCCCCCACGAAGAAAACTGAGCGATTTGGATAGAGGAAGGGCAACAGGATGGCTACAAGACGGTGTTGCTGCCAGGCAAGTGGCCCAGAGGCTCGCAGTGGCTCTCTCTGTCAGCATCAGACTAAAACAGAGATTCCACGTAACTGGAAGAGAGCAGGAGCGACAACGTTCTGGTCGGCCCAGAGTCACCACACAAAGATAGGATCGCTTCATTCAGAGGCAGGCCATGCAACAAAGAATGGCTACGGCAAACAACATTAGGCAACGCCTACAAGCTACCACCAACACTGTTGTTAGTGGTCAGACGATCCGAAACCGCTTACACAACTTTGGCTTGCGTGCAAGGCGTCCAGTCCGAGGAACAACCCTGACTGCTAATCACCGAGCAGCTCGCCGAGCCTGGTGCACTCAACATGTGAGGGGGCAACGTCAGCAGTGGGCTCAGGTGTTGTTTACAGATGAGTCCCGCTTTTGCTTGGAACCTGCTGATGGTCGCATCCGAGCGTGGAGGCGTCGCGGAGAGCGCTTCGCAGAAAGCGCTGTTCTGGAACGACAGCGTTTTGGCGGAGGCTCTGTGATGGTCTGGGGAGGGATCAACACACGTCTAAGGACACCTCTGTACCATGTAGTGGGCAACTTGACCGGTGTCCGCTACCAGAATGAGATCCTGCAACCCCTGGTCGTTCCAGCCCTCCAAGCGATCGGCCCTCGTGCGATTCTTCAGGATGACAACGCACCTCCCCATCGCTCTGCAGCTGTAAACACCTTCATCCAGCAGGCCAGGGTAAACAGCCCGGACCTGAACCCCATAGAGCACAGTCATGTGGGACGAGCTTTGTCGTCGGGTACAGCAACATCACCCTCCTCCTGCCAATCTGGGTCAACTGCTGCAATGGCTCCAGCAGGAGTGGAATGGAGTTCCCAGAGAATTCATATGCAACCTGATCCACTCCATGCGCCAACGATGTGTTGAATACCTGGCACACAACGGAGGGCACACGCGTTATTGACACTGATTCACATTGTTGTGAATTCCATTTTCGAGGGTTGTCACGTTTGACACACTCTAGCTAAATTGTCGCTGCCGCGTTCGATCTTTGCTTTGTTTGTCATTACTCCTTGGTTGGTCAATTATATAATTTTAAAAAAATAAAAGAATTCGGTCTTGTCTGTTTTGTGTATGTGGCGTGCTTGTAAAAAAGTGATCCTTCACTTTTTTTGAAGAGTGTACATAATTTAGTACACATTAACACAATACAATAATCATTGTCTGTGTGTTGGAGGAAACAATGTTACTGAAGCATACGAACATCTAAATATGAGTAAGTGTTCACTTCCGGACAGTTTGTGTGAGAGTGTCATTTATAACAATGAAAGGTTGTCTTCAGCGTCATGCTGTTTTTGCCCTTTCGTCATTAATTCAGTATTTGACTTTTTCTTTTGATTTGGACTTGAGTGTGTGTGTGTGCGCGCGCGCGCGCGTGTGTGTGTGTGTGTGTGTGTGTGTGTGTGTGTGTGTGTGTGTGTGTGTGTGTGTGTGTGTGTGAGTGTGAGTGTGTGCGTGTGTGTGTGTGTGCGTGTGTGTGTGTGTGTGTGTGTGTGTGTGTGTGTACTGATGTAGGAGTCGATCGCATGAGCGGTGGGCTGCGGGAGATTATTGCGTCAATAGACGTTAAATACGGATATAAATCTGTCAGGATTTGCAAGTATTGTGAATGAATTACGCCCCAGAACGTGAGTCAAACAATTACACGCGGTCGACCAGCTAAAACCAGCAATTGTAGCGTAGAACTATTTCCTATGTGAATGGTATGCAGTATCCGAGGGATAGGATGTCTTGGTCTTTTGAAAATCTACAAAGGAGCCACGATTCGCAGGCGATAGACTGTAGTGATTAGTGAGCACGCTTGTTTCCCAATCTCAGATGTCTCAAGCAAAATGTCCGTGAACTCAGGCAAAAAACGTTGTCGGCGGTTTAATTGCAAACTCTGATGTAAATATTTTCAAGAGAAATAGCATCATAGCAGAGTCGAGTGCTGGTTTCAAAAACCTGATTTACCTTAACAATTCTGTTTGAAACTGATACCTCAACCCGATGTGCCTGTTGCGGGAAAAAAAATAGATCATCACGCAAAAATGCCAGCACATTTCTCAGAAAAAGTCCAATTAATCACGGTTTTAATGGAAGAAAATAAGGAACAAATTACATTGGCAGAAACACATGTCGTTAAATATACACAGAATTGTAAGTCATTTGAAATCAAAGTAACGCTGTTATGCCAGAATTGTCTATAGGTCTTTGCAGACTCAATATAATTTTGTTTTAATATGTTGTGTTTTTCAAGAACAGTGACAGATGTCATACTCAGATGTCATCCACATCCTTAATCTAACACGGACTTCTTCATCCTCTTCCTTTTCCCTTATGCTTATTTCTGTTCTCTCGTGCCCCATGTCTTTTTTTCTACTGTTTTGTCCCCACCTCCTGTACTACCACCCCCTCCCTTTTCTGATTGTTTGCGTATCAGGTTTTTGTGTGTGTTATCGTTGCCTGAAATGAGTAAATGTATTTAGTCCGCCATCATGTTAACCTTTGTTATGTACATACCAGGATTACTTAAAATAAGCATTATATGCTTGAGTTAGTTTTCCTAAAAAAAAAAGATGTATTGTTTTTGTCATGATAATAATTGAATAACCAATCTAACACGGACGAAATGATCAAGATTTCAACGCGAGAGTAATCCCCCAGAAGTAAAAATCCAAAAACAAATAGACTGACAACGTTCCATAATTTAGAATAACAAAAAGGGAAGGTATGTTGTTGGAACGTTTAAATTTTGTCAAAACAAATCGTTACGTTCACAATATATCGACGCAGCGGTTTTTTAAGTTCACCGACAAACACTAATTAGACAAAACTTATCTTGACACAATGTTCAGCCGCTTGCAGCGAAGACACCTCTAAACGATTTCCCAGGATTAATCAATCTATTTTTTAGTAACATCGGCTTCATTGGAGATCCCAATGGGCAATTGTATATACGAGCGTCGACTGGATGTAATTGTGGTAAGCTATTTCTGTATAAATGCACATCTCCCGCCCACATAATCAACTTTGCTCCAACACTTTGGGATAACAGCAGTGATGTTCATTCAAAACGACTCAATTCTCTTCATCGTCGTGCTGCGAAACTAATTCCGCATGAGTCAAATGGGTCAACATATGATAAATTAAAGCTCCTTAATTTCCTCCCCTTGAAAGATCAGTTGCGATAACAAGGCTGTCTTCATGTATAAAGTAATTAACATTGATGTTCCTAGGTGGGTCGTTCTCTGGACAAGGTGGCCACAAACGTGACATGAAACTCACTTTGTTTTCTAATAAGGCATTAAAGAATAGCATCTGCGGAATGCATGAGTGTTAATCTAATATCTAAGATAATCTAATACAAATTGTGTGACTGGCACAACGTTTTAAAACGCCCGTTGGGAGAACGGCACTAGTTGCGTGGACACATATTTCGGCTGTAAGACAACAAAATTGACATAGTTACTCCACCAAATACTTAATGAACGAACCTCTAAGATCCTGAAATGCCTGATACGGACCAGTTACCTACTCACGGAGCTGTTACACTTTCACAAAGAACCGCTGCACGCTCAAAACGAGGTGACTATTCATGACATCCCAAATGTTCAAGAGAGCAGTTTCGAAAATTAAAAAAGGGCAAATGATGTCATTAAAAGCTTCTTCTTCTTCTTCTTCTTCTTCTTCTTCGTCTTTTCTTCTTCTTCTTCTTCTGCGTTCGTGGGTTGAAACTCCAACGTACACTCGTGTTTTTGCACAAGTGGATTTTTACGTGTATGACCGTTTTTACCCCGCCATTTAGGCAGCCATACGTCGCTTTCGCAGGAAGCATACTGGGTATTTTCGTGTTTCAATAACCCACCGAACTCTCACATGGATTGCAGGATCTTTACCGTGCGCACTTAGTCTTGTGCTTGCGTGTACACAAGAAGGGGGATAAGGCACTATCAGGTCTGCACATAAGTTGACCTGGGAGATCGGAAAAATCTCCACCTTAACCCACCAGGCGCGGCCGGGATTCGAACCCACGACCTTCCGCTTTGGAGGCCGGCGTCTTACCACCAAGCCATTGCGCCCGTCATTAGAAGCAATTTGACTAACACGAGAAATCAGGAAAGAAACAGGATTCAGCAATGCTCAGCCGACTTACCCGCGGACTGGTAGTACATAACGAAAAGACATAGTGTTCTTAGATATTTGTGACGCCACAACTTTGAAACTTCAGACATGTTCAGGGGTGAATGATCCCAACACACCACTAAAGTCACGTTGATATTGATAAAAGTTCTAGTCAAATTGGAGCTGAGTTAGATGTTTAGTCGAACACATACGAGTTTGTTTTCGTTGAAAGAAACCATACATAGATTTTTGAAGCTTTACGTATTTTACAGGTTCCGTCGACTTTCAAAGAAAATTAAACGTCCTAGCATGTGCTTAACCTCCGTTGTCTGTTAAGGTCAATCAGCGTTAGTTAGAGGCTGTTAACAGAAAAGAAAAGGACTATAATATAGATACCTTGTAGTTTTGCTACGCGTTGTACAACCCTCTCTCTCTCTCTCTCTCTCTCTCTCTCTCTCTCTCTCTCTCTCTCTCTCTCTCTCTCTCTCTCTCTCTCTCTCTCTCTCTCTTTCTCTAACCACCAATTGTGCCCGCTCTGTTAAAAAAAGATATTTTCTTTCCAGAAATAAAGCTTCAGCTTTTTTTTAAATTCATTGTTTAAAATACAATTAGAACCCCCAACACCACCGGCCACTCCCTCCTCTCAACCTCCCCACTGTGTTGGTTGGTATAATTGTTATTATTAAGCCTCTTGTTGTTTATTGTTCGACAATAAAGTTAAAACGAGCATTCCCGTTGCAACGTGACAAAGAAAACAAAGTGGTTTACTAATTAGTTTTAGGACCAGTAGGACTTTTCTGGGACAGGTAGAGTTAATCATTATGCTATATGGGGGAACAAAACACATGCAAACAAAGAACACATGTGATCGTGTCATAGTTCTGGAAGTCTGCTGTTGCGGTATTTCAAAATGGGGATGAAAGTAAAGATTTTGGAGGGGGTTGTTGCGGAATGTTTGGTTGGAATGGAAAAAACAAAGTGAGCGAGCATGAGCAAGAAACAGAGAAAAAGATACGAATCAAGACAGCGACAAGTTTCCAAACACACACACACACACACACACACACACACACACACACACGCACACACACACACACGTACTCACGTACACATACCGACACATGCTGTACACACATACATACATACATACATACATACATACATGTATACATACGTGCATACATACATACATGCATACATACATACATACATACATACATACATACATACATACATACATACATACATACATACATACATACATACATACATACATACATACACACACTTTTTTTATTTTTTATTGTTTTATGTAGGCGGGGAGCATCCTTCTTCCTTGGTCTTTTTATATTTAGTCAAGTTTTGACTAAATATTTTAACATCGAGGGGGAATCGAAACAAGGGTCGTGGTGTATGTGTGTGTGTGTGTGTGTGTGTAGAGCGATTCAGACTAAACTACTGGACCGATCTTTATGAAATTTGACATGAGAGTTCCTGGGTATGAAATCCCCGAACAGTTTTTTTCATTTTTTTGATAAATGTCTTTGATGACGTTATATCCGGGTTTTCGTGAAAGTTGAGGCGGCACTGTCACGCCCTCATTTTTCAACCAAATTGGTTGAAATTTTGGTCAAGTAATCTTCGACGAAGCCCGGACTTCGGTATTGCATTTCAGCTTGGTGGCTTAAAAATTAATTAATGACTTTGGTCATTAAAAATCTGAAAATTGTAAAAAAAAATAAGCATTTACAAAACGATCCAAATTTACGTTCATCTTATTCTCCATCATTTGCTGATTCCAAAAACATATAAATATGTTATATTCGGATTAAAAACAAGCTCTGAAAATTAAATATATAAAGAAGAGAGGTACAGAAAAGCGTGCTATCCTTGATTACATGATTATCCCCCCCTCTGCTTCTTTCTCTCTGTAAACTTGTAGGGCTAGTTATTTTTCGGTAACTTACCCAACAACCAAAATCACTTACCCAACAACGGGCCTGAATCCTCGATAGCTCATGGACTGTACACATAGACTGTACACATTGTGGATCTACTTTTTGCGACTCAAAAGTTCAGAACACTCTAATGTACAAAATATACATTTCTGGAGCAAATAATACAACCATACCGCATTTAAACCAGCAACTACAGGCTTGAACACATGAATCTCAATATAAAATCCATGAGTTTGGTTGTTTTCTGAATTCAGATCTGCCGTGCACAATCGTTTATCGCTAGCAAGATTCCAAGGAAAAGTAACTCTCATACTTTGTCTAGCGACACGAGTAGTTCCCCTTCCAGATTTCGGCTGTATCGACAAGACTGCAATCCGACGGTCAGTTTTCAACAATATTTCATTTTATAAACAGATCACACGCAATCAATTGCAAACATTTAATCAACTTAAAGAACATGCAGCGGTTTCATACACTATTTTGCCCCAGAAAACAAAACTTCATACAGTTTTTAACGTTGGAACACGGGTGTTAAACTTCGTCTGCTAGTCACATTCGAGGAAAGAACATTTCCTGAGCGATACCAAAACATGAACAGAACACACACTATCTGCCTTTACCGCCACAGCAGAATGACAACATAACTGTGTACTTGATTTTAGTTCAAAACATGGAAACTGACAAGAAGTGTTAACAAAATTGAATGATTTGCACGGAACTATACAACCGCGCATTAATCGATCGCCTGCGCAGGTACACTGGTTGGGTGAATATGATTCGATCAAACTTTCGCACAAAAACTCCTCTTTTCTTTGAATAACTGAAGAAAGGAGGGATAAAGAGGTTACATACCTCGTCTCAGTGATTATCAAAAATAATGGTCTCAGTTCGCGGTCATGAAAAAGCTCGCTGAAGCTCGCATTTTTCATGATCCGCTAACTTCGACCATTATTTTTGATAATCACTGAGACTCGGCATGTAACCTCTACTTACATGATTACAAGCTTACATGATTACGATGAAATAAATAGTAGACTTTCAGAACAATCATGTAATAGTCACTTTTCAGAACAATCACGCGTAACAGACGGATACCCTCAACATCTTCATCTGAACGAATCTTAATTGCTAACAATTCAAGGGCAATAATAAACGCCATCGGCGAGAATGGACATCCTTGACGAATGCCTGTTTTCACAGGGAAATGCTCAGAAATCCACCCTGTATAATTAATACAACTTTGACTATTATTCATGATAACTGAAGCCCATTTCTTAAAATTTTCTCTAAAACCAAATTTATCAAACGCAAACAAAATAAAGTCTTTGGATATGCTATCAAAAGCACCTCACAAATCAACTGCCAATAAAATTCCAGGTATATTCATTGTGTTCATAATATCTATGGTGTCATAAATAAATCTAATCATTGTGCTAATTTTCCTACCTTTCATAAAACCAACCTGATTTTCATGAATAATATCACCAATTACAGTTGAAAGTCTCCTTGCCAAACATGTTGTGAGGATTTTGTAGTCTGTGTTAGTCAGAGATATCCAGGGCCGGACCCAGGGGGGGGGGGGGGGGTTCCAGGGGTTCCGGAACCCCACCCCTGGAAAAAGCATGTACCTTGCTTTGAGTGGGTTTTTTTTTTTTACTAGTTTTAGCACCAAAAACAATGCTGCTCTTAACCCTCAAAACAAGGCCCAGAATGCACCAGATTGCACAGATTTTAACCGTTTTTCAAAAATGTTCCGGGGGAGCATGCACCCGGACCCCCCTAGTTTGCGCGCCTGCAAAGCAGGCGCGCGCTTGTGGCTTCGCCACTTCGCTGATTTGCCCCCCCCCAAAAGGAGGAACCCCCCCCCCCTTACAACTCATTTGGTCCGGCCCTGTTATCGGTCTCCAATTCCCGAGCTCATCTCTGGGTAATTATTTCCCTTTATTGATTAAGGTCAGGACAGTTTGTTTTTGAGTGGTCGATAACTCGCCATTAACAAAGGATGATATAATTAATAAAGGAAGCGTGGACTACATCCCTAATCTTCAGCCAAAATACTTTCTAAAAACAGGTAGTGAGGCCATCTAGACCTGGGGCTGAATCGTTATTTGATAATTTTAGAGCAATTGTTAATTCCTCTTTGGTAATATCAGAATCTAAATTGCCTTTTTGGTCATTGGAGAGAAACGGTATATTCAAATCTTGTACACATTCCTTTGCGCTCACTTCGTTAAATTCAGATCGTTTTTCATATGTGTCTTTAAAAAAAAAAGAGTACCTGTTCTTTCATAATTTCTTGCTGTGTATTTACTACCCTGCCATCTTCTGTTTGCAAACGGTCCATAATTTTCATATTGGCTTTACTTTTTTCCAAATTTAAAAAATATTGGGTGTTCTTCTCCCCTTCTTCTATAAACTGGACACGGGAACAAATTTGGGCACTTTTGGCTTATTCCAGTGAAAGTACCTCAAGGTCTGCTTTAATCTTTTCTCTCTTTATCAAAAGCGTCTCATCCTGTGGCTTATTGGCTAATAGTGTATCAAATTCATCTAATTCCCTCCGAAGAAAAACACAATAATTAGTTTGTTTTAGCTTCCTTCCTGCTGCGTAGGCTGTACACAAATCACGCATTCGTACTTTCAATAATTTCCATTTTAAGTGAGCATTCGTATCCATATTTTCTAATAAAAAGGCATCAATCAAATCATTTATTAAATCAACAAAACATTTGTCACGTGGGATGGTATCTATTGTATAAAAGAAGCAACGGAAAAGGTGGCTGCAACAAAACCCTCACTACAACCCTAGAGACATTTACTATCAACTCTCCAGAAAAGACCAGGTCATCATTGTGCGCCTGTGAACCGGCCACTGCAGACTCAGGCAGCACATGTTCTCAAAATTACACACGCCTGAATGCCACTGTGGCATCGCAGACATGACAGTGGAACACCTCCTCCAACACTGTCCAATCCACCAGAAACTACGAGCAGAAACATGGCCTGCGGACACAACAGTTCAGGAAAATATCCTCGGAACCCTGCGGAGTCTTTGCTGCACTGCAAACTTCATCAGAAGTTCTGGAGTCCCTATCTGAGCGATCGAGAAGAAGAGAAGAAGACTCAATAATTGGTTATTGAATTTCCAATAAGAGGGACCCCGTTTGATATTTGATATAGTGTGTGATAGGGTTCGTGTCCGTCTGAAGATGTTAGTTTCTTTGTTAGTCCTGTGTTGACAACTCTTCAACAAGCGCTTAGAACTGTACCCACGGAATACGCGCTATATAAGCTTCATATTGATTGATTGATATTTACAAACCGAATTTTGAGTTCAAGCAAACGATGATCTGTTTGGGGTACTGAAATAATATTACAAAAAAGGGTTTTGTCAAATAAATGATCAGAAACGAAAATATGATCGAGACGACGGGCTATAAAGGGATTCTTCCTTCTCCAGGAAAACTCCTTTTCATCTGCGTGAAACAGGCGCCATACATAATTCAAAACATTATTATCTAAAAAATGCTGGACTTTTCTCCACTTACAATATCTAAATCTTTATTCAAAACACAATTAAAATCACCACAAATTATTTTCTCACCATCTAATTTTTTATTTGTTGTTGTTGCGCAATCCTCTCACATTAAGTAAGGATGTGTGTGTATGTATATATGTTCGTGTGTTTTTGTGTGCATTTGTGTGTAATTATGTGTTAAGGGAGGGGGGACGTATGCGTTTGGCTTCATAGTACTTTCATACGAATCACTATCGCTAATCGATCGATGTTAAAAAATGAAATTTAACAAAAAACGCACTTTTTTGTTTCAAGTTATAGCCTGATCGTGTAGACCAGACACTTGGCCATAAATAGCATCTGTTTTTTTATGAAATCATCCCGTCGATTCCGTGCGAATTAGCTTTTGCCAAACAACCCTATTTAACACTGTCTAAGTGATCTTTGCTCATTTTTTGGAGTCTTAAACGCTTTGGTGAATAATTCTAATCAAATGGTGTTCTTATGAAATGAATTTCCTCCAACAATTTTCTTACCTTGTTAAAACAAAATATGCATTTTTACGATTTTTGTAGCATATTGAAGAGACACGTTTGCCTGCAATCACGACTCGCTTCACCCCTACCCTGTATAACACAATTTATGAACAAGTAAAAAAATAAAACGATTAAATACTATGCATTTATTGTAGAGCCAGTAAAATGTCCTCTACGAATCTGTTTTTCTTCACTCGCAACAGTGGGCGCGAATGAGTTGCGTGTATTTCGCCGGGGACTGTACCAGAGACTATAGTGTATACACGCACGCGCGGTGCGATTTAAGTGTTCCGCCAACGGTGCAGTCGTGTGTTATCTCAGCTAGCGTTAACCAAGTTAATAGTCCTTCATTCGCTGGGAGAGCAGGGCGCAGAAAACCCTAGTGGTAAAGACACGTGTTATTTTGTGACCGTATGGACAACGGGGTTTTTGATTGATTGTTCACTGGGATTACCAATTCTGCTTCTAACAACGTTTTCAAAGTTAGTACACGGTGAGGACAAGAATTGTGTTGCTATGTTTTGCAGTGACGTGTTAGATAGAAAGTAGCAATTGACCAGAACACATACGCTTACTGAACAAAAGCAAAATGACAATAACGTCAAAGTAAACACACTTTAAGAGAATTCTCAGGCAAGAGAATCTTCCGCCGTTTGGCGGATATCCGCCTTTTTGGTGAGCCCCAGGGTCATTTCTGAGATCGGTGTAAATCCGTTGAGAAAATTGGGGGGGTGGGGGGGGTTACGGTACTTTCATCCGCGTAACAGCTTCCATCGGCGATAGTTTATTCTCAATTGGCGTATTCCTATTTGGACTGAATGTTGCTTGTACGATATTTGCAGAGTAGAACCCCACGATGATAAGAATGCTGTCGGAAACAGCCGAGCAAGTGGTTGTATGCTTGTTCCGGAATTTGCCGAAGATTTCCGAGCGCTTTCTTTGTTTTTGACTGAGCTGAAATGTGGTGTGGTGCTGGGAACTGGCATACATACGGTGTTCGGCAAACATTAGATTCCTGCCCGTAGTAAAAAACAAGTCGCGTAAGGCGAAAATACAACATTTAGTCAAGCTCAGTCGAACTCACAGAATGAAATTGAACGCACTGCATTTTTTCACAATGACCGTAGTCCGCCGCTTGTGCAAAACGGAGTGAAACTGACGAGCCTGTTCAGCGCGGTAGTGGTTTCGCTGTGCTGCATAGCACGCTTTTCTGTACCTCTCTTCGTTTTAACTTTATGAGCGTGTTTTTAATCCAAACATATCATATCTATATGTTTTTGGAATCAGGAACTGAGAAGGAATAAGATGAAATTGTTTTTAAGTCGATTTCGGAAATTTAATTTTGATCATAATTTTTATATTTTTAATTTTCAGAGCTTGTTTTTAATCCAAATATAACATATATATATATGTTTTTGGAATCAGGAAATGATGAAGAATAAGATGAACGTAAATTTGGAACGATTTATATAAAAAAAAATAATTACAATTTACAGATGTTTAATGACCAAAGTCATTAATTAATTTTTAAGCCACCAAGCTGAAATGCAATACCGAAGTCCGGCCTTCGTCGAAGATTGCTTTACAAAAATGTCAATCAATTTGATTGAAAAATGAGGGTGTGCCAGTGCCGCCTCAACTTTTACAAAAAGCCGGATATGACGTCATCAACAGTATTTATCCAAAAAAAGAAAAAAAACGTCCGGTGATATCATTCCCAGGAACTCTCATGTCAAATTTTATAAAGATCGGTCTAGTAGTTTGGTCTGAATCGCTCTACACACACACACACGCACAGACAGACAGACAGACAGACAGACAGACACACACACACACACACACACACACACACACACACACACACACACATACACCACGACCCTCGTCTCGATTCCCCCTCTATGTTAAAACATTTAGTCAAAACTTGACTAAATGTTAAAAAGGAGATATGAGCTTTACACAGCCAGCGACGGAATGAATCGGACAATTAAGCGCTTTGTATTGGTGACATGATGGTGACTCGTCTCAACCATTCAACATTTAACGTCGGCATAGCTTGCAGTGCGCAATTTAGAATGTCTTAACAGTTAGTGAAACCTTTATTGAATGGGGTGGCGGTGATCTTCACCCCGTTATAGTCTTAGCTTTTACGCTTCCAAGTTAAACGTGTAATTCCATAGTCAGATATTAATTGCTTATTCAAAATATCAGTCAATTTGGTTGACAAATAAGATCGTAACAGTGCCGCCTCAACTTTCACTAAAAGCCGGACACGACGTCACCAAACACATTTGTCGAAGAAACAAAATTAAAACAAGATAACAAGTCGCGTGACGCGATATACAAACATTCAGTCAATCAGCCGGTATCAAACTTAATGATCAACACCAAAAACTAGTCATCGCCGATACTACAGTAAGATAGTCTCGGCTAACCATACCCGAAGACCGAGACGGGACACGTTCGTCTCCGTGAAGAAATGCAAACGTGTGCTTACTGAACCTATGTTCCGTGATTCTGAGCACTTTTTTATAACAAAAATGACATATCTATATATGTTTTAATTCAGGAGAAGATGAGGAATACACTGCAATCATTTCATTTATCTGTTTCTGAAAATTTGATTTTAATGACAACTTTAATGAGCAAACATCAATTAATGTTTACACTTCCAAGCTAAAATGCAATCCCATGTCAATCAATTTGGTGGGAAAATGGGGGCGCGACAGTGCCGCCTCAACTTTCACACACAAACGGATATAACGTTCATCAAAGACATTATCGATTTTTTTTTAAACGTTTGGAGACATCATACTTAGGAACTTTCATGTACAGTTTCATGAAGATCGGTTTAGTGGTTTCCTCGGAATCGACACACACACACACACACACACACACACACACACACACACACACACACACACACACGCGCGCGCGCGCACACACACACACACACACACACACACATACAAACACAAACACACACACATACACATAAATACACACACGAGGGTTGTCTCAAACGTATGTAGACTACATGCGAATGAGGTTACCTAGTGCTATGAAAATTTGTCACATTTGCAACTGCCTTAAGGCTGGAGCACACTTTGGAAAGTACGTTGGAGTAGCCTCCCTTCTACGTTGGAGTAGCCTCCCTTCCCGGATTTAGAACGCGTTTCGTGTCGTAACAGATTATCCACTTACTAGCCATATCCGTATGCAAAATAATGAAATAAACATTAGGAAATGGCAGACGTTTACAAATATCGACATTCTCTATCAGTGCAATAAAAAACAATCGTTAGAACTTGCATTTACGACATGTCGTGCGTGAGAACGTGTCAGTAAACAAGCACTTTTTGCCTTGCTGAAGAACCCCACGAGTCAAGCTAAAACAGACGACAAGTAATGGAAAGCAGTCTGCGGATAAACATAACAAACTACTGATGAAAAAGTGTGTTCATCCCTGCTCTGGATAAAAGACATCGGATTGATGACAACGTGGCAGCGTTCACGCGAAAAGATTGTTTTCAGATTATCGCTTCTACATTTTATTGCACGTACTTGGGGCAGATCTGAATTTCTGAAAGATGACAAATCGGTCTTGTGAGTTGAGAACCACATGTTCTTTGCCGACAGAAATCACGATGGGACAAGATGTAGATTGTGTTGAAGAGATGTTTGCAGATTATCGCATCTACATTTTATTGCTCAGATCAATGCACGTAGTTGGGGTAGATCTGAATTTCGCAATGGAAGACGACAAATCCGTCTTGTGAGTTAAGAACCACACGTTCTTTGGCGGCAGAAATCACTATGGGACAAGATGAGGATTGTGTTGAGGGGCTAATACTGACTGACTTTAGATGAAGAGTTCCTAGACTGCCTGGTTTTTGTAGAGAGGCATCATCCCAGCCAGCAAAATTTTGCGCAGCGAATGCGTGTCGCAGTCGCCAAACTCTGCGTAACAACTGCACTGGACGCATGCGTAACGCGCGCGATTTTGCAAAGCGAAATACATGCGTGACACACTCGTTTTCCCTCAGATTACGCAGACCATACGCACCTCCAGCGCACGCTTATTTGACACCAAGACAAATTCGCACTCTCCACGCAGACGTCACGATTGCTTTACGCATTCTCACGCTATTAACGCGCTCTCCACGCAGACGACACGATTGCTTTACGCATTTAACGCGCTCTTGACGCAGATGTCCTGATCATCTTACGCACTCTCCACGCAGATGTCACGAATTATTGACACATTCTCAGGCATTACGCGCTTTTTACGCTCTCTTCACGCAGATGTCACAATTGCTGTACGCATTCTCACGCATTTGACGCACTCTCCACGCAGATGTCACAATTGCTTTACGCATTCTCACGCATTTGACGCACTCTCCACGCAGATGTCACGATTGACCTACACAATTTTACGCAGACCACACAACCGCTTTACGCACTCACAAACAAATAATGGGCAGTGCACAACATTGTATTGATCCAGAAAGACAAAGGTCAAGCGTGCAGGTTCGATAACAGAGATGATCATAATTATGTACAAGTTCTAAAACAAAAATGCAGTCAAATAAATTGATTAAAACAAAGGAGAGATTTGAATCTCGCTTATTGCCATTGTGACTTCCAGGTTTTAATTTCACTGCATTTTGACATACCAGCAGCACGGAAACAAAAATGATCAAAATACTATTCAAAGCAGAATTCAAATTGGCAGAACAAAGAATAAATAGAACAAAACCCTGATAGTCATCATCGATACGCCGTAGTACATGCAGTGAAGAATCCAGTATAACTTATAAAAGAGAATTTTGATGTACACTCGTCACTATATCACATTGATGTAAACAAATAAATACATAATTGGCACAGCCTAGGCATAGGCAGCAGTGAGTTGTATCAACATGTTTGAATACAGAACAGCAACAAAAAGAGAAAAAAAGTTCTACAAGCCAGCTAATAGTTGAACTTCAGATTACTAATGATATCACAAACAAACACTTAGTTAATGCCCATTCTCCAGGGATCGAAATCCAGTCAATGTACACCAAACTAGGATAACACATACATTTAGAATCTATCACGACTGCATAAAACATTGGTATGCAATTCACAAAGCAAGGAACTTGAAACATGAACATTGACATTAAACATACATATGTGCCCCACACACATTTCGGACAAGGCAGCTGAACGAAATTCAGATGTGGATGGAGCACAAAATAATTAGATGGGGCGGCGTGAAAGCATACTGGGACAAGGAACAAGCAAGAGAAAGAGGATAAGAAGATAAAAGGAAGAACAAACCGAAGAATAAGAAAGAAAAAAACAAAATAAGAGAAGGAGAGAGAAAAAAAAGGAAAAAAAAGGGAGACAATCATATGAATGTGTACCATTTAAATAAAAGAAATTAAAAAAATTACTTTTAACAAGAAGAGCAAACGCTCGATCGAGTCACTTTCGCAGTTCTGAATATTATATGAGGCATCAGATGGACAGGAAGAAATTGCTATTCACAACACAATGAGTCACGTTCACATAAAATTTGAGCCCGGTCACTTTTATAGTTTCCGAGAAAAGCCCAACGTTAAGTTGTGTGTTGCCGAACAGAAAAGGCTAGTTATCTCCCTTGTTTTTCTGATAACGTTCGTAAAAGGCTACAGATGTAAATACTTTGATGTAAAGAATAATCCTACAAAGTTTCAATCACATCCGATGAACTTTGTCAAAGATATAAAATGTCTAATTTTTCCTTTGACGCTGACCTGTGACCTTGAAAAAGGTCAAAGGTCAACGAAACCATCGTTAAAGTGTAGAGGTCATTGGAGGTCACGACTAAACAAAATATGAGCCCGATCGCTTTGATAGTTTCCGAGAAAAGATATAAAATGTCTAATTTTTCCTTTGACGCTGACCTGTGACCTTGAAAAAGGTCAAAGGTCAACGAAACCATCGTTAAAGTGTAGAGGTCATTGGAGGTCACGACTAAACAAAATATGAGCCCGATCGCTTTGATAGTTTCCGAGAAAAGTCCAACGTTAAGGTGGTGTCTACGGACGGCCGGCCGGACGGCCGGCCGGACAGACTAACACTGACCGATTACATAGAGTCACTTTTTCTCAAGTGACTCAAAAAGGAGACATTTCAGGTTTTGATTTGAAGTGTGTTAACATATTCACATATACCAGTAACTTTGCATGGAAAAAAAAAGTTCACAATGATTTGAAGCAAATTCAAATGCCAGAGAAAAAACAGAAAACCCTGATGTCATCATTGATAATCAGTGGTACGTTCAGTGAAGAAAAAACAATTGACACAACCTAGACATGGGCAGCAGTGAGTTATCAAGTTTCACTACACAAAAGTAACAACTACAATAATGAAACAAAAGGTAAAATGCCAGCTAATAGTCAAAATTCAGAACAATGATATCAAAAAGAAACACTTATTCAATGCCCCTTCTCCACTGATATGTATAAGCACACCAACATGACATAAACTCATAAATTTAAAAAAAAAACATGACATAAAACTCATAAATTTAAAAAACACTTATCAGACTGCGTAAAACATAGGTTTGCCATCTCAAAATGGATGTAAAACACGCAGCTTACTCACAAAATGATAGACAAGTCTCCAGCGGCCAGCTGCTCAGCAAACAAAATAAGGTGGCGAGGATCAATATAATTGAAATGCATTTTTTTTGCTGTTTCGGAGAGAACTTTGCTTCATTTACCTTACACTGCCTGCATTCAAGGGCTAAATTTTTATCAGGTGCACCAAGACTTACATCTATAGAAATCCAATCATAACGGTTTTAACAGCAAAAAAAAAAAAAGTATATTTCTAGTCTCGGTTCTAAATTCTCAACTCAACTCCAAAAAATAATAAAGAACAACAAAAACCCGCATCATGCATTGTCTCCTTCAAGCTGCCTAGGTTGTTTGCGTTCGACTCCCATAAATGACAAGGAATTGTTAAAACCTTTTCTTTCTATTTGTTCACTTTTTGTTTTCTTCTTTTCTGAACTCTTTATACTTGTATTTTATTCATTTTAATTTAGCCTGAAGGTTTGAGTCGTGTATTAAAAATCGAATATAGTGTGTAAGTGCCCTTGAACAGCTTTTCCAGAATCATGTATTCTATATTTTTAGTATGGGATACCCACAAGAAAAGTTCAAATGCATCCATGCGTCTCCACTGATAGTAATGGTAGTTGAGCACTTCCAGTTTAGTCTTCTGTCGTTCTGACACAACCTAAAAGGGTACATCATGTCTGAACATCATCTGTAGAAGAGTGTGAAGTTTAAAGCTTAGCTTAAATAATGTCCAACAAAACCCCAGACTCTTCTGTACATTACCCATCAGCCACACAGACCTGAACTGTGAAATACAATTACTCACTAGCAATTTCTCAGGCGAGTCAAATCTTACATTCATCAAATTTTTGCAACTAGCATTGTAAATAAGCCTACAGAGATTACAAAGTTCAATTACTGCAAACCAAATCATGAAGGCTCTTCCATGGCCTGTTGTCTCTTTCTTTTATCACAGGCTTCCAAAAACCAGTCTTGAACGGCCGTCTTCAAGGTCTTGACCTGTGGCACCCGTACAGCTTCACGGAACAGCCTCTGCATGACAAAACAAAAAATAACATGAACTCAGATCATCAAACAACTATCACTGATTTGAGAAAAGTCTCAAGTTTATTTCCTGACGCCTGTAAACTTGCTAAAAATCATACAGACACACAAACTTGCATACACACCATACGCTTTTACAACACACCAACTATACTTGAGTTAGGAAATTACAACACATTGTAATCCTTGTAGAAGAGAAGTAAAAAAAAATACCTACCCTAATATTTGTTTTAACCCTTTCGCTGCCAATCAAAACTTGGGTATGTGCATTCCTGACTGCCAGGGAATATTGGAGTTTGGGGTGTAATAATTCACAAAAAAATCTAGCTTCAAACTGGCAGTAGGTAGGTAAGTAAAACCTATGTTGTTTTTAAAGGAAATTGAACCAAGAATCTGTTTTTAGTGTCTAATCATGGAAATGATAATTAGTTTGGCTTATAATGATGTTTAAATATGAACTTTTGAAAAATCAGCCCGGCGCATCTTCCGGTGCCTGTGGATCAAACACAGGTGGCTGTTTTGCTCGCTCCAAGAAAGGATTATAATCACTGTCATCTACCTGTTTCCAACGAATTGTCCGAAAGAAGATCTCCCCCTTCCCCTGTCAGTATCCATAATCATTTGCACCGCCTGTAGCGTCAGTCCGGCTTTGTTTTTCCCTACTAGGGCCCGGTCGACAGTCACCGTTAGCCATTTTGACGAGTCGAGATTTCTCTCCCATACCCTGTCGACAAGGCCGAAAATAGCCTTCAAACGCAAAACCGCGTCACCATTTATGTTTATTCATGAGAATGAGGTATCCTCCCAAGCCATTGGCTGCTATTTGTGTGTCAGCAGTGACGTAGCATTTCTGGAAAATCCCGGAACGGAGAAGACGGGTTTACCCGTCCTAAGGCGCTGCGGCTGCACAAGCGCATGACTGGTATACCCGTCATAAGGCAGTCAAGTGGTTAAAGTTACTTTTACTATGACTTTTTCTTTGGGGGCCTTCGGAAATTCATAATACATGTACTGTGACGTGCAGACGCATATGTGACGACATCATACCGTTTGCTAACATCCTTATTTCGTATGTAGTCGAAAATCCATGACACTGACAAATGAGCTCAGGAACTTGGCTTCTAGCAATTTAATGTTAAGCGTAAAAGCTTTGACAACTATCATTCACATGTGAAACATGGCAAATTTAAAATTGATTCCAAAGAACAAAATTTGAGACAGAAATAACTTGTTGTTTTGTAGACATGGATTTTATCTTCTTCCTAAAAGGACCAGGATGATTTTACAAATTATGAAAAACAACTCACTGTCGATGGCTTTTAGTCGCAGCGTACACCATGGTCTCTTTCCCTGCCCTCCCCCAGAGCCCCCTGTCAGCAACCGTGTAGCCTATGGAACACCTTCGTCATCACAGCATCAGTAGTCGTCTTTAGTTCATGTCCACCAACCACACCGAGCTCATGGTCATGGATCTGAAACAAACAAAACAAGCCAACTGAATTCCAAAAATCAAATATTCAGACAGCTCTTCTTCACATACAAACAATTCAATCTGGAAGCATCATACTGTCACCTGGAACAAAAAATCAATAATCGCACTTGCTTTAAAAAAAAAAGTTTTCAGAAGAGCAAATGGTGATTGAGTGTAGCATTGTCATAAAATGTAATCACACACCTCAGGTGACCTGCATCAATCATTCAATACTATCTCACAAATCTTCATTTGGAAAGCACAAACATAGTTAGAAGAGAGCGTCAACCGTGATACTATTCAGTGTGGACAATTTTTTTCTGACCCATAATCCGATGCCTACACAAAGTGAGAATCAGAACTCACAAGAAGGCACTGTTGCATGTTTGTGATTATTTGCTTGAGTGTAGCACTTGCAGTTTTGAACTTGAGGAAACAGCGTATGCAATTTCTGTTACATCCCTGAAAACCTAGCAGATGGCAGCTCTGGCCACAGAGCAATATTTGCATTATTTCTCACAGATGCAATGATCACAGAAAACAAAGTGGTGCATGCATTTTCCGCACCCCACATGAGAAAAAGAGGTCCATCATTGTGCGTACCCATAAGCATAGTTTTATCATCAAAATGTGTTGGTTAAATTCACAAATGTGACCAATACGCATAAACCTTGCATGAATTCCCAGGATAATGGGAAACTGGTCATGACTGAGAACTGATGAACAGTTAAGATACACCCGTGAACCGTGATGACATCTGGCATCCTCCAAAAAGCACACACTCAAGGTAACATTTAAAGCCTAAAGAGCGTCTAACAATAACATGTCACTCTCACAAGATCTTGCTACAGTTATCTGGGGAAAATAGCACAGGCATGACTGGTCTGCTTCGACAATAGCATTCAAAGCCACCTACCAGTGATCACTCCTTCGACAGATCCATCATGTGCCTTCAACATCTTCCACACTCAACAGTAAAAAGATGACTCCATCGAACAGTAGCACAGGCTCTGGCTCCACCATGATTCTTTGGCGACCAATTACTAAATTAGTCGCATCAGGTCCATCTGCTCCTGTAGAACCTTCTCCAGCAGCAAGAACTGATGTTTATCTTGCCGCTCTGCTCTGCTCGTAGTCTTGTGTCCGCTGAATGGAAGAAAAGAAGAACAAAAAGTCATTTACATGAAGCAATACATATTTTAGACAATCTGTCGGCCTGAAAAGAAACCATCAGCACTAAAAAACAATCTGAGCAAATGTTCAAAGTAAACGTGACATCTCTATATTTTTGAATTCAGGAGAAGATGAGGAATATATATATTGCAATCAATTTTTAAAGGGGCATACAGAGTGGCATTTGATGGGGTAAAAAGATGTAGGGACTCAGCAGTTGGAGATGAACATTTTTGTGTGTATTTACTTCAAGCAGATTTCTTTCTTTTTTTTTTAGACAAAAGAACAAACACACACTAAAAATCCTTGTTTAGAGTTTAACTGACCTTAACTTTTCCTCCAAACACTAGAACTTTTTGTATTCATTAAAAATATTCATCAAAAAGGTTACATTTTAAAATCAATTTTGCAGACTTTGGATGAAAAGTTACTCTTCTCTGGCATCCCGCGGACACAGTTCACACTTTCTCATCAATGAGATGCCTGTGTTAATTAAAAACAAACATCAATAAAACTATTAAAATAAAATAAAAATTTAAATATAAAAATAAAATCGACCAACCGCCCCCACCCGATTTTTTTTCCCTTTGCTGGAAACAATACATTTGTTTCACTAAAACAGTAAAAGAGATCAGCTGAATTTGTTTGACACATCTGGTTATAACTAAAAGAATAAAACACAAAATAAGCCAAAGTCACAGAACAAAAAGACGCTGTCAGTGTCACTATCAATGACTCTGAATGAGACACTCATTGCTATCGAGCCATACCTGTTCATCTTCACCTTGCCGGGACGGAACGACAGTCTGCGTTACTGGCATCGGTGGCGGTGTTAAGGTCACTGTCCATCTCAGCTTTCTTCACCTTCAGTTCAAACAAGCAGTGAGCACCGTCATACTCAAGTCAAAGCTTTCTGAAAAAATAAATACTTGGAAGTTAAATAGGATCACATTGATTCCCAAACCTAACAGTAACAGTAACACGCAAACATCAAAACTGGAATATTAATTATTAAATATAAGCATCTCAGTTTCACTAAATTAGTATATTTATTTTCTCTGTGATGTATTTTTTATTTTTATTTAAAAAAAATCTGTTTTTCAACTTTATCACTGCACACGCTGACACAGCCTCTGCCTGCCTCTCTAGTCTATGCATGCCTCGGGAACAAGGGTAATTTTTCTCTTTTCCGAGACTCAGACACAGAATATTCCACTATGACTATGAGTCTATGTCAGTATGCGGAACTGAAAGTTGAACATCTGTGGAAAAATAAAAAGATACAAATAAAAAAAAACCAGATATATGAAGAGCCTATTAGTATTACTACTAAAGCTCCTGACAACTGCTGCCGCAATGACTCGACCAGATTAGGAACCAACCAAGGTTCACCAAGAAACAGACAATGAGACATAAAATGATAAACGAAAATTCAGTTTTTATGGTGCCGTGAGCGACCCGCGAATCGGGATTCGGATGGTATTTTCACTCTTCCACAACTCCTTAAAAACAAACCACTGCATCAATCAACTTTATGTTTTTGGAAAAGTTAGTTCATTCATCCATCTTTCAGACAAAACAAACATGAATGAATAGAACAGTGTTCTTCTAGGCGAAAAAAAAATCGAAAGTGTGAGAAATTCTCTCTGCCATCAAACTCGGAAGCCGAAGCCGCGAGCCATCAAAAATTCAAATTCCCAAATCTTTCCTTCAGTTGATCAACTTACCTATTCTTGAAAGAAGTCAATCTTCATTTCAGAGAGAAGGATAAGATTACCTTGCATCCAATAAGCAAGTCAAAAATACAAGTCAATATGAAGAAAAAGCAAAAAAACGCCGATACAATGTGGATTTGACAGACTTCTTGCCAACAGGAAGTTGGAGATTGTCTGATTGAAGTAGGTCTGACAGACAAGGGAAATAACTTCAATAAATTGCTCTTTTCAGTCAAGGTAACTGTCTCCCCTGAAATTGAACTTTCATAGAGATTTTCTTCCAAAGCAAAATAAAATAAAATGAAAATATGCTGAGAACAAATTTTATGTAACCATTAACATCAGCCTTTATTTTGAGTAGATAATTAGTTTCAAAGTTACTTTAGTTTACATTTTTTTGTTTAATCTGAATTTTTTAAATGTTTTTATCGTTTTGTTATGGGTGTTCATATAGATTTCAGTTATCTTTTCTGTTCATATAATATTGTTATTATGCTTTGCCTAGATTTTTCCACGATATTATTTTGTGGAAAGCTGATTCCTACAACAATACCAAATCCCCATTACAATAATTATATTACATGCTAAAACAATTATAATGATAATACAAATTAAAATAATCATATTTATTTTAAGATAAAAATAATCAGGATAACAATTAAGCAAATAAATGTTGGTAATAACAAAATGATTAAATAAAAATTAAATGGGAAAACCATTACATAAAATAAAAATATTTTTATTAAACTTTTAAATGCATTTTTATTTTTAACCGAAACTGTCTTAAGATAAACTGAAAAATAACGGATTGAAAGTTTTTATGCAATTTTTTTTCTAAAACAAAAAAAAAGAAGTTTTTGAAGAAGAATAACTATTCATAACCAAAATTTAAAAGTAAATATTTTTTAATAACATAAAATATAATAAATTATTTCATGAAGTAAATGCATAAACCCACGGTATAAAATTAGGAAAAACAAAAATTGCAATCACCTTTTCATTGAATCCATGCGTGCTAAACACTGCGTGGTGAAGTCGTTTCGAATGCGACAATCTGCGTAAAAGTTGGCGAAAAGTAACGCGCGCGAAGCGAAGGTGTCACGAGGCCGTACGCATCCCCGCATGAAAAACGCAGAAATAACGCATGCGTCACGCAGAATCATGCTGGCTGGGATGATGATATCCTGGGTTTTTTTTTTACGTTCTTGATGACAACGCGCCAGAATCGCACGAAGATCGAACTCTCGAAGAAAACAAGTTTATCGCTGAACATCGGAAATGTGAAATGCTCTTCCTGTCTGACCAGTCTCCCCGTTAAATCCACAGGCTACATTATTTATCAGGTAACTTACCAAACCGGAGTGTGTGTGTGTGTGTGTGTGTGTGTGTGTGTGTGTGTGTGTGTGTGTGTGTGTGTGTGTGTGTGTGTGTGTGTGTGTGTACACCGGATTACCACCATCAACGCACCCTTTTGGACTTTTCTACTATGCCTGCTGTGACATTCACGAGGATTATTGTGATTCTTGAACAATCGTGTGCCTATGCTGGACTTGCAAGAAGACAAACGGTGCCGGAACGGTATACGTGCTGCCAAGTGTGCACGTCCAGAGCGCAGTGTGAACCGAGAGTGAGTGTGTCATTGTGTGGAAGTTTTGCTTGATTGATTTATTCATGATTTAATTTGCTTTTTGGTTCAATAGTAAAATCTGTGTACGTTATACTTTGTATTTTGTGGTGTGATTCGCCCGAGTGCGAGACCCCCATCCCCGAACGCCTCTGTGGGTGGAATTGTATATATATATACTTGTGTAACGTGAGTGTGTAGATGAGAATGTGAAAGTTGCTTTGGACCCAGATACACACAGCAGACACCAACGCAACAGCTAAGTTTCAGCCTGACAAAGAAATTCGAGTGACACAGCTAATGGCTGTACTTGTTATTTCTCTATTAAAACAAATGTTTCAAGATCTTTAGGCCAAAACAAATAAATTGTCTGTTTCTATTAACATGGCTAAAAAAAAATAGGGTAGGTTGGTTGGTGTTTTTGTTGTTGTTGTTGCCAGGATAGAATTCTTGAAAATAAATGACACAAAGAGACAAGACTCGCTATAGATAGATTTATAAAAAATTAAAAAAAATGTGACAAAGGATATAAAATGATTGTTTTACCTGGTCTGGAATCTTCAGTAGTAATTGCATAAAAAAAGTCTGATAATTATATCAATTATCATGTTAACTTTTTCTTAAAATGGGTGCGTTAAATCCTAGTCTGTTTGTTTTTAATGGACTAAGCAATCCTTGGACTGACAGAAAAGATGTATTTTAAAAATGTCCAGTGCTTTTACTTATTTTTCTAATTGGAAGAGAATACAAATTATGCACTCTTTTCTGTTCAAATGGGTAGAGGGCGGGGGTAGTAAAAGGATCACAGTTCAAGATTTTGCGCGACAAGAGGTGTGTTTCTTTTATAAAGAGCAAAAACTCAACTTGGTATCTAACACTATTTCTGAACACTGTAACCACTTTAGCACTTTTTTTTTCTTTCTGTCTTCCAAACTTCTAATTCAGCTTCAAAAATGATTAAAAAAAAGTGTGTTTTTTCTGAAATCAACAGTTAAATTACTATTTTGGATATTCTATTTTGCTTCCCTATTTATCTTCTTAAGTTTTTGATCATCTGATTACCTTGCTTTTCTATTTGGAAGATAATAATATGCACTCTTTTCTGAAAAATGGGTAGGGGGTGGGGGTAGTAAAAGCATCACAGTATACAATTTTGTGCGACAAGAGGTGTGTTTCTTTTAACTTTGATGAATAGGGTTAACTCAACTTGGTATCTAACACTAGTTCTGAACACTGTAACCACTTTAGCACTTTTAATTTATTTGTTCTGTCTTCCAAGCTTTAAATTCAGCTTATAAAATGAGTAAAACAGTGTGTGTTTTCTGAATTCACCAGTTAAATCACTCTGTTGGATGTTGTTTTTTGCTTCCCTCTTTCTGTTCTGAAGTTTTTGATCATCTGACTACCTTGCTTTTATATTTGGAAGATAATATGCACTCTTTTCTGAAAAATGGGTAGGGGGTGGGGGTAGTAAAAGCATCACAGTTCAAGATTTTGCGCGACAAGAGGTGTGTTTCTTTCAACTGTGATGAAGAGGAATAACTCAACTTGGTATCTAACACTATTTCTGAACACTGTAACTACTGAAGCACTTTTAATTTTTTTTTCTGTCTTCCAAGCTTTAAATTCAGCGTATAAAATGAGTAAAAAATTGGTTTTTTTGTCTGAATTCACCAGTTAAATCACTCTGTTGGATGTTATTTTTTGCTTCCCTATTTCTGTTCTGAAGTTTTTGATCATCTGACTACCTTGCTTTTCTATTTGGAAGATAATATGCACTCTTTTCTGAAAAATGGGTAGGGGGTGGGGGTAGTAAAAGCATCACAGTTCAAGATTTTGCGCGACAAGAGGTGTGTTTCTTTTAACTGTGATGAAGAGGGATAACTCAACTTGGTACCAAACACTATTTCTGAACACTGTAACCATTTTAGCACTTTCATTTTTTTTCTCTCTGTCTTCCAAGCTTTAAAATTCAGCTAATAAAATGAGTAAAAAAGTGGGTTTTTTTCAGAATTCACCAGTTAAATCACTATGTTGGATGTTCTATTTTGCTTCCCTATTTCTGTTCTGAAGTTTTTGATCATCTGACTACCCTGCTTTTCTATTTGGTAGATAATATGCACTCTTTTCTGAAAAAATGGGTAGGGGGTGGGGGAAATAAAAGTATCACAGTTCAAGATTTTGGCCGACAAGAGGTGTATTTCTTTTAACAGTGGTAAAGAGGGATAACTCAACTTGGTATCTAACACTATTTCTGAACACTGTAATCACTTTAACACTTTTAATTTATGTTTGTTTGTGTTTCAAGTTTTAAATTAAGCTTCAAAAATGGGTAAAAAAATAGTTTTCTCATAATTCACAAGTTAAATCATTATGTTGGATGTTCTATTTTGCTTCCCTCTTTCTCTTCTTAAGTTTTTGATCATCTGACTACCCTGCTTTTCTATTTGGAAGATAATATGCACTCTTTTCTGAAAAATGGTAAGGGGGTGGGGGTAGTAAAAGCAACACAGTTCAAAATTGTGCGCGTTAAGAGGTGGTTTTTTTTTTAAATTGGTAAAGAGGGATAACTCAACTTGGTATCTAACACTATTTCTGAACACTGTAATCACTTTAACACTTTTAATTTATGTTTGTCTGTGTTCCAAGTTTCAAATTAAGCTTCAAAAATGGGTTAAAAAAATGTTTTTTTAATAATTCACAAGTTAAATCATTATGTTGGATGCTCTATTTTGCTTCCCTCTTTCTCTTCTTTAAGTTTTTGATCATCTGACTACCCTGCTTTTCTATTTGAAAGATAATATGCACTCTTTTCTGAAAAATGGGTAGGGGGTGGGGGTAGTAAAAGCATCACAGTTCAAGATTTTGTGCGACAAGAGGTGTGTTTCTTTTAACTGTGATGAAGAGGGATAACTCAACTTGGTATCTAACACTAGTTCTGAACACTGTAACCAGTTTGGCACTTTCATTTTTTTTCTCTCTGTCTTCCAAGCTTTAAAATTCAGCTAATAAAATGAATACAAAAGTGGTTTTTTTCAGAATTCACCAGTTAAATCACTATGTTGGATGTTCTATTTTGCTTCCCTATTTCTGTTCTTCAGTTTTTGATCATCTGACTACCCTGCTTTTCTATTTGGAAGATAATATGCACTCTTTTCTGAAAAAATGGGTAGGGGGTGGGGGAAGTAAAAGTATCACAGTTCAAGATTTTGGCCGACAAGAGGTGTATTTCTTTTAACAGTGGTAAAGAGGGATAACTCAACTTGGTATCTAACACTATTTCTGAACACTGTAATCACTTTAACACTTTAAATTTATGTTTGTTTGTGTTCCAAGTTTTAAATTAAGCTTCAAAAATGGGTAAAAAAAATAGTTTTCTCATAATTCACAAGTTAAATCATTATGTTGGATGTTCTATTTTGCTTCCCTCTTTCTCTTCTTAAGTTTTTGATCATCTGACTACCCTGCTTTTCTATTTGGAAGATAATATGCACTCTTTTCTGACAAATGGGGAGGGGGTGGGGGTAGTAAAAGCATCACAGTTCAAAATTTTGCCCGTTAAGAGGTGTATTTTTTTTAAATTGGTAAAGAGGGATAACTCAACTTGGTATCTAACACTATTTCTGAACACTGTAATCACTTTAACACTTTTGATTTATGTTTGTCTGTGTTCCAAGTTTCAAATTAAGCTTCAAAAATGGGTAAAAAAATGGTTTTTTAATAATTCACAAGTTAAATCATTATGTTGGATGTTCTATTTTGCTTCCCTCTTTCTCTTCTTTAAGTTTTTGATCATCTGACTACCCTGCTTTTCTATTTGAAAGATAATATGCACTCTTTTCTGAAAAATGGGTAGGGGATGGGGGTAGTAAAAGCATCACAGTTCAAGATTTTGCGCGACAAGAGGTGTGGTTTTTTTAACTGTGATGAAGAGGGATAACTCAACTTGGTATCAAACACTATTTCTGAACACTGTAACCACTTTAGCACTTTTAATTTTTTTTTTCTGTCTTCAGTTCCAAGCTTTAAATTAAGCTAATAAAATGAGTAAAAAAGTGGTTTTTTTTAGAATTCACCAGTTAAATCACTATGTTGGATGTTCTATTTTGCTTCCCTATTTCTGTTCTTCAGTTTTTGATCATCTGACTACCCTGCTTTTCTATTTGGTAGATAATAATTATGCACTCTTTTCTGAAAAAAAGGGTAGGGGGTGGGGGAAGTAAAAGTATCACAATTCAAGATTTTGCGCGACAAGAGGTGTATTTCTTTTAACAGTGGTAAAGAGGGATAACTCAACTTGGTATCTAACACTATTTCTGAACACTGTAATCACTTTAACACTTTTAATATATGTTTGTCTGTGTTCCAAGTTTCAAATTAAGCTTCACAAATGGGTAAAAAAAATAGTTTTCTCATAATTCACAAGTTAAATCATTATGTTGGATGTTCTATTTTGCTTCCCTCTTTCTCTTCTTAAGTTTTTGATCATCTGACTACCCTGCTTTTCTATTTGGAAGATAATATGCACTCTTTTCTGAAAAAATGGGTAGGGGGTGGGGGAAGTAAAAGTATCACAGTTCAAGATTTTGGCCGACAAGAGGTGTATTTCTTTTAACAGTGGTAAAGAGGGATAACTCAACTTGGTATCTAACACTATTTCTGAACACTGTAATCACTTTAACACTTTAAATTTATGTTTGTTTGTGTTCCATGCTTCAAATTGAGCTTCAAAATGGATACAAAAGGATTTTTTTCCGAATTCACAAGTAAAATCACTACGTTTAATGTTCTATTTTGCTTCCCTATTTCTCTTCTTCAGTTTGTGATCATCTGATTGTTATTTTGTTTACATTTTCACAATACAATATTGCAACTTATTCAGTAGTGTTTGCGTGAAAAAATCTGATACCTATGCTTAAACTTCAGTCGTTATCTTAAAATTTTGCGCGTTAAGCCCTTTATATTTTGTATTTTCCTGATAAAGCAAACATTGAACTAACAGAAAAAGTAACTTTTAAAACTACCTAATCACTTTGAAATTGGGCCTCCAAAGTGTTCTCCAGCCTTAAAACGGTACCACACACAATACTATGTATGCAGTCGTTATAGTAATGACGTAGTTAGCCGTCTAAGTGGTCTACCTGCCACTGTCCACAAAAACGGACACGATGTTACAGCCACGACTGGACATCTTCTTAAGACAGACTGCATGGTTGTATAAACTAAACATCAAATTATTATTATTTTTGTGTGTTTTTAAGTAAAGAATAATTCGTGTTGTTAAAATGATATAAAGAATAATTCGTGTCGTTAAGCCTTCTGCTTTAATAAGACAGTGTTCTAAATGGTCGAACGTGTAGCAAGGACCTGCAGATCCTGACAAACGCGTGACGTAAACGTTTTGATGACGTTCTCGTACATCTAGATCTGTTGAATGACTAACATAATGCTGATGAAAAACAACTTTCCGCACACACCAGTTATGAATTGATAACCTTGCAACACGCAGGGGACTTTCTTGACAACGTACCATACCATAAAGAAAATCATATCCCTGACAATTCTGCTTTTCAGTGAAGGTGGCGTACAAGTAGAAGTACGTACACTGACTGAGAAGCATGCTGTGTGTACTTTCAACAAACATTTTCATACACCTGAAACTATTGTTAAAATAATGGTTGTGGCTATATCCACGGATTCGTGCCTCTAGTCCCCATGCTATATCCACGTGACTGACGTCATCTCCGCTCGGAACTACTCGGAATCACTCGGAATCGTTCGGAATCACTCGGCAGTTTAGTCGTAGCCTCGCGTTGGCACACTTGGCGCCATATTGTTGAGATGGAGGTGGAGGAAGAAACGATTAGTGTTGGCGAAACATTCAACTCTTTTGACAACCTACAAACCAAACTGAAAGCCTTTCAGGAGCGCACTCATGTGCAACTTTCGAAACGTTCTTCGAGATCGATAACAGCCTTCCGAAAGCGCGCTCCGAACAGAACGTTCAACGATGCCTTGCAGTTTGCCGAGATCGACTATGGCTGCGTTCACAGTGGATCTTTCAAGTCTAAGGGTAGTGGTGCACGACCAAATCAATCGTAAGTATTTTTTTGCCACTTTGGTCATGTTGAACTTTAGCGTTGTAAATTCATGACATTCATAGCTCACAATCCGCTGCAATGTAAGCATGGTATTTATTCGTGGTTTTTTTTACATTTAGTCAAGTTTTGACTAAATGTTTTAACAAAGAGGGGGAATCGAGACGAGGGTCGTGGTGTATGTGTGTGTGTGAGTGTGTGTCTGTCTGTCTGTGTGTATGTGTATAGCGATTCAGAGTAAACTACTGGACCTATCTTTATGAAATTTTACATGAGAGTTCCTGGGTATGATATCCCCAGATTTTTTTTTCATTTTTGGCTCACGTAAGTGTAGCCTATGCGATGCTAACTTTTGTCCGTCTGTGCGTGTGTATGTGTGTGTGTATGTGATAGAAACTTTAACATTTGACTGAACACCGAAATACTAATTTTACCTGGTTATTATCCAAGCAACAGCTTCAAAGTATTGAAGCAATGATCAACATTTCGTCGGCACGTATGTAGTTAAAGTGTGTATCCAAAGAAAACGGGTGGTGGGTGTTTTTTTTTTTTGGGGGGGGGGTAAAACAGCTGACTGGTTTGTGTCGTGTATGGTATGTAGACCAGGTCAGGGGTCAAGGTTAGGTCAGATCGCGTGAAGGATTGTGGTATAGATACAGTTATCACCGAGCTGCAGTTCGCCGATTCGGAGAACACGCTTTCACATTGTTCGGTTTCGTAGCTCCAGAAAAATAGATAAAGAAGATACCAAAGGAGATTTCCTACAGGTTAATCTGCACAGCGTGTTTCCAGTGTCTGCGCGAGGAAGCGCTGTCGAAAGCGCTGTCGAAAGCGCAGTGTCGATCTGGCCATCTGGCAGTCGTGTCCCCGTAAGTACTAACAAGTCGCGTAAGGCGAAAATACAATATTTAGTCAAGTAGCTGCCATTTTTCAGCAAGACCGTATACTCGTAGCATCGTCAGTCCACCGCTCATGGCAAAGGCAGTGAAATTGACAAGAAGAGCGGGGTAGTAGTTGCGCTAAGAAGGATAGCACGCTTTTCTGTACCTCTCTTTGTTTTAACTTTCTGAGCGTGTTTTTAATCCAAACATATCATATCTATATGTTTTTGGAATCAGGAACCGACAAGGAATAAGATGAAAGTGTTTTTAAATTGATTTGGACAATTTAATTTTGATAATAATTTTTATATATTTAATTTTCAGAGCTTGTTTTTAATCCGAATATAACATATTTATATGTTTTTGGAATCAGCAAATGATGGAGAATAAGATAAACGTAAATTTGGATCGTTTTATAAATGTTTTTTCTTTTTTTACAGTTTTCCGATTTTTAATGACCAAAGTCATTAATTAATTTTTAAGCCACCAAGCTGAAATGCAATACCGAACCCCGGGCTTCGTCGAAGATTACTTGACCAAAATTTGAACCAATTTGGTTGAAAAATGAGGGCGTGACAGTGCCGCCTCAACTTTCACGAAAAGCCAGATATGACGTCATCATAGACATTTATCAAAAAAATGAAAAAAACGTATGGGGATATCATACCCAGGAACTTTCATGTCAAATTTCATAAAGATCGGTCCAGTAGTTTGGTCTGAATTGCTCTACACGCACGCACACACACACACACACACACACATACACACACACATACACACACACACACACACACATATTTAATAACCCTAAAGAAGATTCTTGGCTCACATTCATTAAAAGTTCACTTTCAAGACTTGGCTTTAATCATGTTTGGAAAAATCAATCTACTTTTGATACGAGAAAGTTACAATTTGCCATACAAATGAAATTACAAAGTGAATACATACGTTTTTGGAATAAAGCTAAATCAAAAGGAAGTGCAAGATTAAGATTCTATTCAAATATATGTGATACATATGAAATTCAGTCATATCTGACAATGATAGAAAATCGAAATCACAGGACAGCTTTAAGTCGATTAAGAACCAGTAGTCACAATCTAAAAATAGAAACTGGAAGACATCATAACATCCAAAGAGAAAATCGTTTATGTATGATATGTAACATTGTTGAAGATGAATATCATCTTCTGGATGAATGCGTAAAATTCCATGAAAGTAGAGAAAAGTTTAAAAAAGACGTGACTAATATTGATGTAGATTATCTTAATTATAAACCAAGTGAAATATTTATGGACAAAGATGTTCAAATATGTCTCGGAAGGTTTGTCGCAGAATGCTTTAGAATTAATAGCAATGTGTCAATAACCTTTTTGGTTTGAGGACAATAAACATTTGTTCTTGTTCTTGTTCTTGTTCTTGTTCTTGTTCACATACACCACGACCCTCGTCTCGATTCCCCCTCGATGTTAAAATATTTAGTCAAAACTTGACTAAATATAAAAAGTAGGCTACAGGCAGACAGATCTAGATCTAGTGTCTCGGACTCTTGCACCGTATCACTTATGCTTACTGTTTCTTTCTTTCTTTATTTGGTGTTTAACGTCGTTTTCAACCGTTCAAGGTTATATCGCGACGGTATGCTTACTGTGTGTGTGTATGTGTGACGGAGTGATTGAGTTTGTGTTACTGTTTGTCGATTTCTTACGTGAGCCGTGAAGGCTTCGCCTCTTGTTTGAATAAATGTCTTTGATGACGTCATATCCGGCTTTTTAGAATTGTGCTATGTTAAACTTGTAGGGTCCTGATTTGGCCTTAATGGTCCGCTGGACCCAAAAAACAATAGCTAACTAACTAACTAACTAACTGGCAGCTTGCTGAAGAATTTCTAATATTTATTTGCAGGCTAAATCATGGCAGTGGCACTAGTGGCAGCTTACTGAACAAATTTTCAAGTTTATTTGCAGGCAAAAGCATCGTTTCTTTTAACGCAAGAATGTGTTAGTGAGATGAGAACGTGGCGTTTATTGGTCAATTTTAGGATTTGAATACTATTTATACTAATGAATTACATTGTAAAGGCCAATCGAGGCGGTTTTACAAACTCGCAAGTTGCTCGGCTTATTCCGAACACTGTACTCCCGTGAAAAATGAGCATTGGGTGGCGCAGTGGTACGTAATCTCAGTGTGCGCTTTGAGTTTGACGCACTGAATGGAATTCCAAGGAGACATTTTGAGATGTTATGCGTGCAATAAATATATATATATATATATACAAAGGGACTTTGCTCTGTAAATCTCGGTCCCCCTTGAGGAGGGTCTGATGCTCCCAATAGGCTGTCTGTGAAGGGATACTTATTTCTCTCTCTATCTCTGCTAAGAGATTTTAACAAATCTCGGAAGAAAGTCTCTGCTGACTTTCAATTGTTTCTTTCACAATTTCTGATGTTTTATATATATGTTACCCTGCCTCATTGCAAAGGCCAATATTCCAGGTGTTTCACAGGAATCGACGACCTGAAGCGCATGCAGGTACCTGTTGAGTTAGCGTTGTATTGTGACCCTACAGCTCAGTGATTTGAATGTTACTGTTTCAGGACGTTCAAGAAGGAATGTCCATTCTTTCTGAGAACCCGGACTACTGATGATGGGCTGAAGCTGATACTGAAGACAGCAAACCTTGAGCACAACCATGAAATAAGCCAGGTAATCACTTTCAATCAATTATGCAGTCAGCTTCAAGAAAAATACACATATATATGTTACAGTAAGAACACGTACCTAGGGATTACGCGTAATCCCTGAATATTTCAGTGAATACGCGTAATCCCCGTTTCACTCAGGGATTTCACGTAATCACTGAAATTTCTAGTGATTACGGGCAATACCTGAAAAATTGTCCCAGTAATTACGCGTAATCCCTGATGCTCATTTGATCATCATTGCCAACGTTGCGACGATCATAGCATACCTGGTTTGGTCTGGTTAAAAAAAATGCAAACATTGACATATAATACAGTATGCAGAATTTTATTGGTCAAACATTCAGTAAGGTAAAACAGACTGACTCTCTCTCTCTCTCTCTCTCTCTCTCTCTCTCTCTCTCTCTCTCTCTCTCTCTCTCTCTCTCTCTCTCTCTCTCTCTCTCTCTCTCTCTCTCTCTCTCTCTCTCTCACTCTTTTTATCCTGTCCTCTCTGTCAGTTAGGTAAAACAGACTCTCTCTCTCTCTCTCTCTCTCTATTTCACTCATACACACACACACAAACACACGTGCGCGCACGCATGCATGCATGCATGCACACACACACACACACGCACACAGACACACACACACACACACACACACACACACACACACACACACACACACACACAACGTAAACTGCTCCACGACCTAAAACAAAGCATTTAAAAATTCTCAAGAATGGCAGAAACCATTGGCATAATCACTCCTTGTTCGCCAGCTCGCAGATATACGCAACTTCTTTTAACCATCCTTTCTGCTTGAGAAGTTTGTGCATCGGCTGCTTCGCGACGACGCCTGTTGATTTCTTTGATGCGTTCTGCCAGAATGGCAGAAACCATTGACATAATCACTTGTTACAACAATTGAGGCTGCTATGACAGCGTGAGTTACACAGAAGCCCAGCTTTAAGGCATTTACATCGCCTTGTCCTACACTTTTTGGCGCCAGTACAGTTGCATCTTGTGAAGCCTTGTCCACTTAAAGCGGATAGAGAAATCACCGCCGAACGCAATAAAACGTTTTTTTCAGTGTTCATCTCGTCAGCGTTTAGAAGGCGCTGAAAGCACAGATCGAATTGATTTCTGGAATACAGACCACTGAGAATACCAGCTTGTACGGCTACCCTGTATTGGTCTGTGTCTTCTCGTCTGTCAATTATGACACCAAGGATATTTCTAGGATCGCCTCTCCCACGATCAACAAGTGGAACTGGCACAGCAACATTGTCTCCTTGTTCGCCAGCTCGCAGATCTACGTGACTTCTTTTCACCATCTTTTCTGCTTGAGAAGTTTGTGCATCGGCTGCTTCGCGACGACGCCTGTTGATTTCTTTGGTGCGTTCTGCAACTCTGTGGTTTTCAGCAGAGGAAACAGGACTGTCAGATGGAGAGGGTGAGAGAGACGCCACGTGCTCTTCTGATTGTCCAGAAGAAACTGGACTGTCAACATCGAAAGCAGATGGTGTTGCTGTGGGCGAGGAAGGTCCTGTGGGTAGCTCAACGATTTCAGCTGTCATTGGCTGACTTGTCACATGGTCACCAGTGTCTTGTGCTGATGTGCTGTCATGTTCGTCTGGGAGCAGAACACCGTCTGTCACATCATGTGCTGGTGTTTCATCACTTGTAGCTTGGATCTGGTTTGCAACACCATCAGTTTGGGAGAGAGAGTTGTCATTGTCCGAGTCTGGCCTGATTGGTGTGACAGTAAGAAGATCCTCCTCAGTCTCCATCCGAGCAATCACTTCCACCGGCAAAGCCGAAGTAGTAAGTCCAACACGAGCCTCACAGCCACACATTGCAGAATATGGAGAGCACTTTATCCCGGAATGGAGAGCACTGTTTTTCTGGAACTGAACAAACTTGATGCCCGTAGGCCAATCTTGTGAGTCATTGTCAGCCATCCATGCCACCAGCATATCTTTAATGTCACCGTTGGCGCGCTCAACCGACCCCTGACTTTGGGGATGGCGAGGCTTACCATGCACCAGTGTTAGTTTTGGCCAAACTTCCTTCAGCTCTGTAATGACTTGTGAAGTGAACTTGGATCCGTTATTGCTTTGGAGAATAACGGGGGCACCAATGAGAAGAAAAATGTCCAGAAGATGAAAAGCGACCTCTGCAGCTCTTTTGGACGTCAAGGCTCGAAGGATGCAAAACTTCGTCAGGTGATCCTGGTACACCATGATCCATTTCTTGTTGGATCCACTAGGCATGCTTTGCATGTCAATTAGATCTACCTGACCCCTTGACGAAAATTCCTTGTTGGATCCACTAGGCATGCTTTGCATGTCAATTAGATCTACCTGACCCCTTGACGAGAATTCCTTGTTGGATCCACTAGGCATGCTTTGCATGTCAATTAGATCTACCTGACCCCTTGACGAGAATTCCTTGTTGGATCCACTAGGCATGCTTTGCATGTCAATTAGATCTACCTGACCCCTTGACGAGAATTCCTTGTTGGATCCACTAGGCATGCTTTGCATGTCAATTAGATCTACCTGACCCCTTGACGAGAATTCCTTGGTGAGTATTGGACGAACGACAACACCCTTCGTCATCGGCCGTTTTCGTTTCTTTTGACATTCTTGACATAGTGACTTGAACAGCTCAACGGCCTTAGTTGGAATGTTTGCATACTTCTTTTGTAGTTCTTTCAACATCCGGTCTCTTCCGCCATGGCCTGCTGAGATGTGGGCGCTCTTGACAACGTCAAACGTCTCCTCGATGCTCACGTAGTAGAGTGGCGACTCCTGCCGTGTCGAATGTCTCTGTATCAGTTTTTCTGTAGGCCCGCACTGGAGTACTTCATACCTGAAAAAACAATTAACATTTCACACATTGACCTTTCATTTGCTCACCATTAGTATGTCTCAGAGAGAGAGAGAGAGAGAGAGAGAGAGAGAGAGAGAGAGAGAGAGAGAGAGAGAGAGAGAGAGAGAGAGAGAGAGAGAGAGAGAGAGAGAGAGAGAGAGAGAGAGAGAGAGAGAGAGCATTTGTCTGAGACTGAGTAAAATACTAGATTGAAGTGAAAACTTATACTTATCCAACAGATAATATCCGAGCCGCCCCTTGGCATGGGAATTATCAGCTGCTGCTTTTAGGGCATCGATGGTCTTCTGATAGTCACACTTTGGAATTAATCCTTTTTTGTTTTCTTTAAATGATCCATGAGCTTTTGTGTAAACCTTTCCTCGATAGACATCTTGACTTTGCTTGAGGAAGAGGAAGAATGAAGCAACAAGCAGTGGTTCAGACACATTTGAAAACTGAATAGTATTCACTAACATTCGCTCATGTCTCCGTCGTTTAAACACACTTCAACTGCACTCACTGACGACACTGAAAGGTCCTCTAAGTTAAACTATACTGTGTGTAATTGTAAGTCATAGGTAATGTCGGTGTTCAGAGATGAAGATTACGCGAATTCACTGAATGCTCAATAGTAAGAACCCGTAAAATGACAGATCTAATTTCAGGGATTTCGCGTAATCACTTGGAATTTCAGTGATTACGTGAAATCCCTGAATGAAACGGGGATTACGTGTATTCACTAAAATGCTCAGGTATTACTCGTATTCCCTAGGTACGGGTTCTTACTGTAACATATACACAGTCAGCGCTGAAAGTCCACAAAATGGGGCACTTGCCTTTGGCTAGTACGTCTCATAATTTACTAGCCAGAGAGCAAATTTTACTTGCCAAACCAACCATTTCAATTCAGAGTTTCAGCAACTTTACTCGCCTTAGGCGAGTTGATTAACAATTCTACTCGCCATTTGTGATTTACAGATTTCTACTCGCAGAATACTTGCGACTTTCAGGCCTGACAGTACTGAAAGTCGAAAAAAAAGGTGCAACATTCAAAATGAGCTAGCCAGAGGGCAAACTGTACTGGCCAAACTGACTATTTGTTTCAGCAGCTTTACTGGCATTTGGCGAGTAGATGAACATTTCTACTCTCCACTTACTCTTAGTGAGTGACATGTTTCTACTGGCCATGGTTAGTAACATACTCGCCACTTTCCGCCTTCTTTCGTGTTCTGAGCACTGTTTATTAGAGTAGAAACATGTAACTTGCTGAGTAGAAATGTTCAGTTTATCTACTCGCCAAATGCGAGTAAAGTGGCTGAAACAAGTTCTTCTGGCTTAGCATTGCTGGGGACAAAATTGCTAAACTTGTCAATGTTTGCAGGTGGCATTTGACAGTCTTCCACGGCAACGGAAGTTGAAGGAAGAGGCACAGGAGCAGGTCCGCACAATGCTTTCAATGAAGGATGACAAGAAACTCATCCAGCAGCATGTTCGCCAGGAATATGAGAAAAGTGTTACACTCAAGGACCTTCATAATCTTGATGGCTCTCGCAAATCATCCAGCTTCAACGTTGAAACTGTAGTGGAAGAACTGCGCACATCGCCAGGTATGAACCTATATCTTTCCTTACAGGTTTAACTGAAGAGATGTATACATGATTTGTTTATTGACTGCTTTGTGTTGAGACGTTTTCAGATAATTTATTTCGTGCAGTTAGTATTGGCCTATACTATTAGGACCATACTATTAAGGGAATCTAAAGCCTCGTTTTGGCGCTAGAAAATACACAGTTAGAAAATGTCATATACTACTTTTCTTCACAAGAGTATCTTGAAGCGGATCCAGTTTTTTTGACACACAATAACAGTTATTGAAAGAAGCATTTGTTATGAATGTATTGCCACTATTGGTAAATTTGGACACCTGTGAAGCAAGTTTGAAACATAGATGTTCAAATGTTGTGTGGAGTGAATGCTGTGTGGAGTGCGCTCATTCTGAGAGCACATGTACACCACATTTGTTTGACTTTGAGAATAATCCAAGGGTTTCCCAGGTCTCCTATACAGTCAAACCTACCACACAGACACACCTTGCAATCTTTCACCGGAGAGACTGGTTCCCATGTGAACTTGATGATCAAGGGTGACTGTGTTTCAGGTTCCACAAGTCACAAAATGTTACGCTATTGTCACAAGAAACATTTACATATGCTTTTTGTCTCCAACAAAGGGGTTGATGATTAGAAAAAAAAAATTCTTATTAAAGTTCTTCACATTGCTTAATTTGGTGCTGCTTTGACTCCCTACATTTGTGGATAAAGGATTTGTTTGTTTTTTTAAAAACAGATGTTTAGCCAAATTGAGATCAAAGTTCACTCAAGCCTTTGTATCTTTTGCAGACAAATGTGTTAATTTGAACAAAGTGGAATATTAAAAAGTTTGATCAGGAAAAAAATGTTATTCTTTGTGGAATGCATTGTTCCATAAGTAAAAAACTGTTTCTTGTGACGTGACACATACATGATGAGAAATTTCAAGGAACATGATCTGTGAGCACTTTATTTGGCTATGAATGAAAAAAGTCCATCAAATGCTTATAAAAAAATCTAGGTTTTTTAATTCAAATGAACTAAATTCCAGCACTGAAAATGTTGTGCATCACGAGAAGCAGTTTTACAAGCAACACATCAAACACTAATTTCTCATTATGTCGACAACCTGCAGTCTTTTAAATGAAAAATATGAACAGTTCAATCATTTAAGGGGGCAGTACTACCTAGTGAGGGGTGCATTTTTGTGTTTGATGTGTTGCTTGTAAAACTGTTTCTTGTGACGCACAACATTTTCAGTGCTAGAATTGAGTTCATTTAAACGAGAAACATCTGAAATTATCCAGAGCCATTATTACACGCAGTCGTGTGCTTTTGTTTTGTTTAACTTCTTGATCAGAAACATTTTAGATCAAAAGAAGCAGTAAATTAGATAAAGTAATGGAACACATTTACAAGAATGTGCTCTTTCTTGTGACATGTAATTATGGTGTGACGCGATCACTATCGAAAGATTGATTCTGGGTTGCCTAAGAAAAGGAAAAGTGGCTGAGTGTGACGTGAACAGTCACGAGAAACTATACATTTTCAAGTGTTAATTTCATAACTTTAACATATATACTGTTCAAAAAAAGAAACGCATAGTTGCTACTTGCCAAATTTGTTTTATTTTTCGAAAAAATTAACAGAAAATCCAATATTTAGATTATTTGTTTGAAATTTGGTATGGACACAGTTGAATGCACACACAGTTCATTTGCATCTTCAAATCAATCAGTCAATCAATACGATTGGGTGCCGAGGCTGTCAAGTCAGTAGGGGGTGTGACTGCCTTGAGCAGCAACAACTGCCCGGCACCTTCTGGGCATGGACTGGATCAGATGCCGGATATCTTGCTGTGGGATGGTGTCCCACTCCTCCTGAAGTGCCTGCAATAGATCGCGGTGATTTGCCGGCGCTTCTTCTCGCCTGCGCACACGTCTGTCCAATTCATCCCAGAGGTGTTCTATCGGGTTCATGTCTGGCGACATGGATGGCCAGGGAAGCACCTGGACATGGTGGTCGGTGAGGAACTGGGTGGTGAGTCGTGCTGTGTGCGGGCGAGCGTTGTCCTGCTGGAATATGGCATCCTGGTCAGCCAGAAGAGGAAGGGCGTGTGGGCGCAGAATTTCCTTCACGTATCGCTGGGCAGTTATGCGCCCTTGGACGTGCACCAGGGTGCTCCTTCCAGCGGTATTGATCGCCCCCCCACACCATGACGCCTCCACCACCATGAACGGGTGCCTAATCCACACAGTTGGGCGCGTAACGTTCGTTTACTCTCCGGTAGACCCTCCTCCGACCATCATGTCGCTGGAGCAGGAAGTAGGACTCGTCGCTGAACCACACGTGTCTCCAGTGATTCCGGACGGTCCAGCGAAGGTGCTGGTTGCCCCACTGCACTCGGTTCTGGCGATGGCGGCGGGTGAGGACAGCTCCTCTGTGAGGTCTGCGAGCTCTCAAACCAGCTTCATGCAGGCGGTTCCGCACGGTCTGGTCCGATAATCGGTGTGGCCCGGGGAGAGCCTGGACAGAAGATGAGGCCGACAGGAAACGATTCCGGAGGTGGCGGAGCCGTATGAAGCGGTCGTGAGCAGCAGTTGTCGCCCTTGGTCTTCCCGCTCGTGGCAAGTCAGCAACGGAGCCAGTGGCTTGAAACCTGACCCACAGTCTACTGATGGTGCTCTGGGACACGTGGAAGTGCCTGGCGATTGCACTTTGACTTTGGCCTGCTTGTAAACGACCCAATGCAATTTGGCGGTCTTCTCTGCTCAATCGGGCCATCTTTCGTCGCTGAATTGTCGTCTGATTTCTTTGTGGCGAACAATCCGCTTTTATGGGTTTTGGAAGACATGATGAGAGCTCAATATTCCCCGAGTTTCACGAGATTACACTGAAGCATGACGAGTGGTCATGCCAAATGAGCAATTTTGACATTGTAGCCACTGATAACGCATGCGTCACGTGCAGAGCTCACTTGTGGCAATGGACGAAAGGTCGACGACCAGATAAACATTTTCTGCAGTTGGTGGATATCCTTGTAGCCATATAACTAAATTAACCAAATATTACAAGCTATGCGTTTCTTTTTTTGAACAGTATATGATTTAAACAAAAGAGTGTTCCATAACGTAGAAGCAACTTTATTTAAAGAAATTGGGGTTAAATTTATGTTCAAAATTCGATAAAAAATAGAAGTACATTTGTGTTTGCTACAATTAAACCTTTGATATCATTACATTCAAACATTTCAGATTACAATGAAAGTAGCTTTATTGGTATTTTCTCACAAATAAACTATGTGTGGATATTTTAAAAATGTCATCTGACAGGGAGCACCTTTTGGGAGTTGCTCGTATATATGGCCTTGTCGCGACGCATATTAAACTCATTTTTAAAGCTTTGTTTTCTGTTTGTGTGTGTCTCAGGGGCTGTTGTGGAGGTCGTGGAGCGCGAAGGCGTATTGGATGGCATCTTCTTCCAGAAGCAGGAATGGCTGGATATGTACAAGAAATATCCCGAAATCTTGCTGATTGATGCAACCTACAAGGTCAATGATCTCAAGATGCCTTTGTATATAATGTTGTGCATCGACGGCAACGGACAAAGCCAGATCATCGCTTTGTGGATAAAGAGGACAGAGGACAGACTCAGCATGCAGAAAATGGTTCAATTATTCAAAAAACACCATAACGTGGCACACACCAGATGCGTCATGGCTGATACAGACTGGGTTAAGCGCGACGTCGTCAAAGAAGAAATGCCAAACGCATACCTCCTAATTTGCTTGTTTCACACCTTGCGAACCTTTAGGCGTGAGGTGACAGAGAAAAAGATGAACATTACGTCTGGAGAGCGTCAACAGTGTCTCCGTCTCCTTCAAGAGATGGCATATGCTGACAGCGAAGAGGCGTATCAACGTCTGTTTCAAGAACTGCAGGAAAAAAAACATCCGCGTTCATCAGTACGTCACTGCGAATTGGCACCCCATTAGGCATCAGTTTGTGCAAGGACTAATGGTGAATGCTGGCCACCTACTCACTCACACTAACAATCGCCTTGAAGCAATCAATCATGCCATCAAGAGTGTCATTGGGAGAAACTCAAACTTGCTGATATTTTTTCCGGGAGCTAATGTAGTGTCTGTCGTCAATGGCACAGGAACGGGAACACAGAGCCATCCTTGTGTTCCAGAAGGAACCAACATGCAAAGCAACAGGTGAGCTTGGGGAGTTTCAGAAGTGTTTAACTCCATTTGCTTACGCATACCTCAAGCAACAGTTTGAAGCAGCCCTGCTGATTCAAATCCCCCCCCCCCCCACACACCACGCCAGAGATTCAGCTACAGAGAAATGAGGGGACATTGACGGTCTCGTCATCATCGTGCACCTGTGGATTTTTTAAGGCCTCAGAGCTTCCCTGTCGACACATGCTCGCTGTGCGGATGCAGCAGGAAACTCCTTTATTTTGCCATACCATCTGTGGCAGAAGGTGGTCCAAGGACTACTATAAGGGTACGTACAGAAGAAGGGAAACAGTTCTGTCTCGAGTCGGTGTTAGTGAGGCCCCTGTGCGGACAAGGATTCCGAGCCAGAATGAAAGGTACAACAAGGCATTCAGAGTGGCTCAGCGACTTTGTGCTGTTGCCGCTGAACTGCCATTGCGACAGTTTTCTCAGGCCATGAACGTGGTGGGGGATCTGGCACAGGCCTGGGAAAATGTTTGCTGTGTGGAGTTAGGAGTGTTCAACAGGCCAGACGGAGAGCAACATCGATCCCATTCAACCAGTCTGCCCCAGACCTGTGCAAGCCCAGAACCGTCATTGTCTTCAACCCAAGCCCCTCCAGCCCGATCCTAAACTGCCAGAGCCAGAGCCCAAAGGACACCGCCAAGTCAACACTTGTCTGACATCCCTCACAACGCCCCTCTAGCCCGATCCCATTCTCAAACTGCCAGTGCCAGAGCCCAAACGACACCGCCACGTGAACACTTGTCTAACATTTGTCACATTTCCCCTCCAGCCCGATCCCAAACTGCCAGAGCCAGAGCCCAAAGGACACCGCCATCCTTGAACCTTGAAAGTGGGATGAGCCCCCCCCCCCCCTCCACATGCTGATCTCCCCCTGAGTTAAATACAACTGCCTTCAAGGATGAAAAGCAGAGGGCGGCCAAAGGGATCAGACATCACTGTAATTGGCCTTCCAAAGCAGAAGAAATCCAGATTGGGTCCCATGGCATTTGCACAGAAATTACAGTCAGAGAAGGAAGAAGAGATCCTTGGATGGTTGGTACCAAACCTGTCAAACCATTACTGTGAGAAGCTACTAAGTGTTACTGACCTACCAAAGCAAAGTGATTACCTTCCTCTCAGTATTCTTGATGACAATGTTGATGTTGTTACTGTGCAGACATTTTTTGACAGGGGAGCCTGGTTACTTATTTTTATCAATGATAGATAACATGAGAAAGAACCCACAGTACAATTGTAAAATGTGCCAGCTGAGCCTTGGCTTGCATACTCAAGCAATTGTCTGTGATGCTTGCTTGCTTTGGTTCCACATTAAGTGTGCAACCTTAAAAGGAGCTGTTCCTAAAGGCCGATTTTGGTTTTGCAGGAAGTGCAGGAATGTTCAGGTGCACATGAAATAAAAACAAGAATGGTCACTTTATGGACTTGGCTGTACTTGATCAATTCACATTACCCCTTCGTCGAAAATAATGATGTATTGTCATACCCAGTCCATAAATTCATCAATAATGTTTTTGTCATTTTTGTTTGTGGAAAGCAAGAATTCTTCCTTTCACCAGCCCCCGTAGCGCAGTGGTTAGCGCATCGGGCTGCGGGCCGGGAGGTCGTGGGTTCGAATCCCATCAGGGTCATGTGGGTTTTTCGGGCTACGGTCGGCTCCTACCCAGAGTGGAAGTGCTATGGTTCCTATGGGAAGGCTGCGATCATACAGCCGAGTGTCATTCATTTAACGAATGCGACTTTGAGGGTGCTCAGGTTCTGTATTCCTGACCAACACCGCAGGTGCGGCAGTTCTCGGGCCTGGTTGACGCCAGGATATATTATGACAGTAAGCGTAGAGTGCTGTCCTGTCACGTAGTCTCAAAAACCAAATTGGAAATCCAAAGCATCATTATAATCATCCTCATCTCATTAATCAAAATATAAATTGTCCTTGCTCTTGTGGCCCTTCATGCCCGGAGCTCTCATGGTGACCTTGGTCTCAGTGTTCCTGTTCGATCCTTCCCTGAATAGTAGTTCTGCTGTCAGTCTTCAACTTGTGACGTTCTGGGGGGGTCGACGGAGGGACGTGGTGGCGGTCTGCTCTCTGGAGGGGACGCTCACCCAGTCTGGCTCCGCGACTTAAAGTCAATGTCGTTTGTAGGGGGCATAGTTGGTAGTGGGCTGCGTCCGTTAACTCGGGACAGACCCACTACTGAACACCGTCGAAGTGACTCAGCAGAAGTGCAGTGTCATCTTCCGAGGGTAGCCTACCGCAGCGGCCCGACATCCCCCCCCCCCCCCCCCTGGAGCGTCTGTATAATCGACAAGTCTGGCAGCGGAACGAAATTCAGAGGTGGTTGGAGCAGCGAGTGCAGGGACGGGGCGGTGTGAGAGCACAACGGGACAAGGGAACAAGTGTAAAGACGGGGGAAAAAAATTCTTCCTTACTGTGTACCAGGCATCTGACAGGGCCGTTACTGTTGTTACCTTTGACATCTGTGAATTTCTGTTCATACATCATTTAATATTTTATTGTAGTACCTGTATCAAAGTGCTTCAAAACATAAAAGCTGTGACATTTTATGTACATTTTCATATTTTAAGTCCAGGATTATTTTCGCTTTTTGTGTACAGTTCTCCACTTGTTTCACTTTCCATTACTTGCACCTGGTTTCAAAGAATGTCAAGCTTCATCAGAGATGCGAACAGGGGAGATTTTGCTGTAGATACTAGATGGTACACTTTCTGTGAGCATCGTTTTCTTGATTGGCTTACTTATGTACCACAACATTAGTGATTTGATTTTACTACACTGACACATGGCATTTTGTGTTGTCTCTCGTAATCAAATTTGCCTTCTCTTTGCTTTCCCTACAACAGTGGAACCCGCCGTTTAAGACCTTCAAAAATCTGAGCAAATCAGGTCTTAAAAAGGGGAAGGTTTTAAAATCTTAAAATGAGGTTAAATTTACAGAGATAATGAAAACAAATCTGAAAAACCAAGGTCTTAAAAGGAAGCAAGTTTTAAATTGGCTGGGGTGTCTTTAAAGGGGAGTCTACTGTACAAGGCATCATTTGGGACCCTTTTAATTGTGTAATGTATGTACATTTTAGGACTTTTGTTGCAATTTGGGAAAAATTGTATCACAAGTACCAACTTGCATAGAAGAATAATGTGCTGGTGATGGCAGTACAGATATATGTGGCATGAAATGAACATATTAAATAGTGTTCAGGTTTTCATTGGAATTAGTAACAAACAACAATAGCACATCATTACACCATGGTTTGAAATGGTTACCACAGTCCAAAGTATGTTTTGAGATAAAGGGTTGTCTCTCAATCTATTGAATAGTGTACATCATATTTGTATGTACTTTCTGACAATGCCGGACAGGGTGTCTAATTCTAGTAATTGTCACGCTGAGTTTTATGTGAGATTGTGAAGGTCTTCTGTATTGAATGTGTGCTCAAGGAAAAGAGTACAGTTTTCCAGTGAGTGTTTTTGTGTTGGTACAGGAAGGGATATATATCATTATCATATTTTAGGTGAGTTATTCAACTGTGGAACACTAAATTGGTACTAGGAATGATATTATATTCCTCATTTTGATTAATGCTTATTGATAATTTCAATGTTTTGATACTGAGCAGGGTACATCAAATCAGGTGGCACAATGTGTTTGTTTTTCTCATGGTATGTTGCTTTGTTTTGGTCATCATTTGTGGTGTTTTTGTTGACATTTGGTATGTTTGATTGTGTGACATATTCTGAATCTTAGGGGGTACCTTAAGTTTGGTGGAGGTGAAAGTAATTTTCCACATCATAACTACTTCCCATTCATTAGATTACCTGTTCTCAGCTCGTGTCGTGAAGAAATCTCAGAACATCATACATGACCCCACGCACCCTGCAAACGCAACACGGTGGCCTAGTGGTAAGGCCTCCGCCCAGTGAGCGGGAGGTCGTGGGTTCGAACCCCGGCCGGGTCATACCTAAGACTTTAAAATTGGCAATCTAGTGGCTGCTCCGCCTGGCGTCTGGCATTATGGGTTTAGTGCTAGGACTGGTTGGTCCGGTGTCAGAATAATGTGACTGGGTGAGACATGAAGCCTGTGCCGCGACTTCTGTCTTGTGTGTGGCGCACATTAAATGTCAAAGCAGCACCGCCCTGATATAACCCTTCGTGGTGGACTGGGTGTTAAACAAACAAACAAACAAACGCACCCTGCGTTCTGTCTGTTTCAACCCTTACCATCAGGTAGGCGGTTTCGAGCAATTAAAACCAGGACATGTAGATTCGGACAGAGTTTCTTCCCACAAGCGGTCAAGACGATACCCGCGCGTCCCTGAATAGTCTGGTTTTATTGATTGCGGAAAGTGCTGTGATAGCTGTATCTCTTAATCTACTTAACTTCCATGTGGTGCTCAGTTATGTGATACTTATCTATAAAAAGGCATGTGTGTCTTTGTGTGATATAATTTGCTGACCATCAGATCTATGTTTATTGCATATTATGTTTTAATTTGTTATTTTTGCTATTTCTACCAGCGACTGCGATTTCTGTCACGTTATAAAAATACATGAGGCAGTGACGTGTGTGTGTGTGTGTGTGTGTATGTGTGTCTGTGTGTGTGTGTGTGTGTGTGTGTGTGTGTGTGTGTGTGTGTGTGTGTGTGTGACTTGAGGCGAGGAAGCATGAGTGTATTCTGCTAGTTTTAGTGAATGTATTTTTATACTTGTGCTGTCCAGTGTTGTTTTTAACCTAATGTTGTTGTTCAATTTGTACAAATGATGCGTGTGTTGGTGTATATGGCTGGATTGAAATGTTTCGTAACCGCAATGTACTCACAAATTCCCAACCTTGGGCAATTAAAGATTCTGTATTCTGTATTCATTTATGTAGGTGTATGCTTCATATTCCCTGTTTTTTATTTCCTTGGGATAGTTTCATTTGGCATGATATATGTGTTGCTGTATTTAATGTTTTACTTATTTGGTTGATTGTTCAATTGAAGACTGAAGATTTGTACTGACTGTGGATGATGCACTGTGAGTGATCTATTAACCTTCATCCGATCAGGCTTTGAACTACTCATTTCGGATGGTGTGGCTTGTGTACGACCGATATTGTAGAATGTTTCCCTGGAGGTGTAATGCTTATCATCTGCTAAAACTGATCTATTTGACAATTAAGGTGATTTTGTACACAGTCATATGCGACTACATGGAATGTTAAAATGTGAGGTTCTGTAAACTTGGTTGGTAATATGTGATATATGTCTTCATGTATGAGTTGTTATTGGTGTTTCCTTCATATGTCATTACAAAATATACCAGCTATCTACTTGATGGGTGTCTCACCAGCCAATCCTGACTTGCTGAGTTTGACTTTTGTGGTTGTGAATGTGTTTGGAAGCACTGTTCCCTCTCTTTCTCTCACACCCACACACGCACACTCACCTTTACATACGTATTAGAAATTCATTCACAATTGTGTCAACAGATCATTGTTGGTGAACATAAGAAAGCTAGGAATTTTGAAAGATTCCTAAATGAAGTGGAACCGATTATTTGGAGGGCATAAAAGGAGGGTTCCACTACAGCATATCAATGTAATGTTGCTCGCTGATAACACATTAATTTAATGTTTAAATGATCTTCCAAAACATCCTCGAAGTGACATGTACGAACATATGTACACCAAAGGAAGTAATACTTAGATGTTATGTGACAAGTAATAAAACTACACCATGAGATGATAGTGGAAAATTCAATTTAATTTTTAATGAATTTGTTAACATATGTATCTCAACATAAACGGGTATATATAGTGCTAACTAAGTTTGCTGTACAGTTTTCAGGAACATGTATTTCATCCTCCACAAAAACTACAATTTCAGAATCTTCCTGCATGTGTCTATGCAGGAAGATTCTGAAATTGTAGTTTTTGTGGAGGATGAAATACATGTTCCTGATAACTGTACAGCAAATTTTGATCTTCAAATATCTTTCATTATAAAATTGATGAACCTGGATATAAAATTGGCCTTTTTAATTAGGTGATGGACACAGCAAACTTTAACAAGCAGATACACACACCAGACGGGCGCTGTGGCGGGGTGGTAAGACGTCAGCCTCTTAATCGGAAGGTCGAGGGTTCGAATCCCGGCCACGGCCGCCTGGTGGGTTAAGTGTGGAGATTTGTTCGATCTCCCAGGTCAACTTATGTGCAGACCTGCTTGTGGCTTATCCCCCTTCGTGTGTACACGCAAGAACAAGAACAAGTGTGCACGAAAAAGATCCTCTAATCCATGTCAGAGTTCGGTGGGTTACAGAAACACGAAAATACCCAGTATGCTTCCTCCGAAAGCAGCGTATGGCTGCCTAAATGGCGGGGTAAAAACGGTCATACACGTACAAATTCCACTCGTGTAAAATCACGAGTGTACGTGGGAGTTTCAGTCCACAAACGCAGAAGAAGAAGAAGAGGAAGAAGAAGAAGAAGAAGAAGAAGAAGAAGACGATACACACAAAAAAAGCCCACAAAAAAACCTAAAACTTGAGGGAATTTGTGTTGCAATTTGTTTTAATAAAATAACAGACTCTTTGTTGGGTCTTTTGACAGTAAAGAGAAGTAACTGAATTCACAAAGTCTTTGCTGAACGACCGCTTGGTCTTCTTGGTTTTCAATAATAAAAAAATTAAATATGGTGAATTCAAAATCATTGGAGTACTGTGGGGAGTTGTGACTGATGGAGTTCGGCCACTCAGCACAAATCTAGCGAATAGGGAAGACCAATACATCATTCTTCATCTTCCGGTTGGTAGCCTTAGTCCACAAGCTGACAACGACAACACTCACTTTAAATGGAAAGCGTTTAAGCAAGCAACACATGCATCACGGGGCGGGGCGGGGATATAGCTCAGTTGGTAGCGCGCTGGATTTGTATTCAGTTGGCCGCTGTCAGCGTGAGTTCGATCCCAGGTTCGGCGGAAATTTATTTCAGAGTCAACTTTGTGTGCAGACTCTCTTCGGTGTCCGAACCCTCCCCCCGTGTACACTACATTGGGTGTGCACGTTAAAGATCCCACGATTGACAAAAGGGTCTTTCCTGGCAAAATTGCTTAGGCACAGTTAATAATTGTCTACCTATACCCGTGTGACTTGGAATAATAGGCCGTGAAAGGTAAATATGCGCCGAAATGGCTGCAATCTACTGGCCGTATAAAATTTCATCTCACACGGCATCACTGCAGAGCGCCTAGAACTGTACCCACGGAATATGCGCGATATAAGCCTCATTGATTGATTGATTGATCACACTGCATCAAAACTCACCGCAAACTAGGAAAATGCAAATCCCGAATAAACAAAAGTTTAGCTCAACATGGTTCGTATTAAGGAGGGGAACCTGCTGCTGATCGATCTTTGGACGCTGTATACCACTCATGAAGTCTAACTTGTGATTAAAAGTTGAATTTTGACTTTGATATTTGATAGCTGACGTCCTAGTCATGTCAGTGAAGTGCCAAACCGAAAGCAGGAAAATGTTGGGCGAGAGTAGCGTCCCTTAAGTACGATGACGTCAGTCACGTGGATATAGCATCGGGACTCGAGGCACGGATCCGTGGATATAGCCACAGCCTAAAATAATAGGCTGACAACACGCAATTAACATAAATACCACCGAACAATACCGTCAAGTGAGTCGATGTTGACCAAATATATCACACGAAGGCGATATAATTTTCTTCCGCAAAAAAACACGTCTTATCACGCTGCGTTCAAGACGGAAAAAGAAGTTGGGAGATTTAACACCCTTGAATTATCGCAGGTTTGACTTTCTACAGAAAGGCGACCAAATTATCTTTTCTGATTATCTTACGGAGGTGTCAGCCGAACCAGGTCATAACCAAATTTAAGTAAAGACTTGAATTGGTATGTGCCAAGCGTCACAATGTGAGTAGTAAAGAGGCTTTAAGTACCAAACATTAATTTAGAACACTGCGAAGGTTTATTGGGAAAAGCAGCTTATCTTTGGTATTGGGTTCAAAGCCACAGTTCTGTTGTGAATTGCTTGCATCGCAACAGCTGGCTTGCGTGTAAGCGGACTGTCGCCGGAAAACACTGTGACTAAATGTAAGAATAAAGAAAAAGCCCAAAAGATAAGGAACATTTAAATATATAACATGTAGAAACATATTAAAAAAACACATTGTATCGTCATATAATTCCGACAAAGTACCTTATTCAAAACAAAATATTGGTTTTGCTTCAAATTTCAATGCATCTAGAATAATTATTTTTGACTCACCTGAGTCTTAGTAATCGTCCGTGGGTAATTAGCCGGCCGGCTGGCCTTCCGTGGACAATAAATTTAAGTTTGAGGTTATCTAAAATGTTTTTTTCAAGCTAGACCTGTGAAACATTGCACACTTTTAGGGTGTGATGATCTCCCGACATGACCCCACTTTGGTTGACCCTGTCAAGGTGGGGGTTCTTATTGGGGAGTGGGGTTCTTAAAAGAGACGGAAACTTCTATTGGGTAGGGTGGTTTGGGGATAGGGGGGGGGGGGGGGAGAGAGATTCTTCTATGAGGTTGGGATGTTTGAAAAAAAACAAACAATTTATTAAAGTAGGCTCCTATGACAACGTTTCCTGCGTTTCAGTTTCAGCACAGCTTATGAGTGGTAAACCTTAACCTCAACACGTTATCGACATGCAAATGCAAGTAAGCTTCACTTCCCAGAATGAACTTCGTAAAGAATTGTCAACCACTGCCTGCTGTCTATGTACTGTACATAAAACTGTGAGTAACAGCCGGACACACACACACACACACACACACACCACACACACACACACACACACAAACACACCAAGCACACACACACACACACACACACACACACACACACACACACAGGCACACGCACGCACGCACACACACACGTTTATTTCGACTTTCACGTACGTTGATTCTGCTGTACCATCTATTTGTCACGTTGTACGATAATTTTGAAATTGAAAAGTCACGAAGTTTTGTTTCTTGATATGTTGAACGTGTGCTTCGCTTTTTACATTTAGTCAAGTTTTGACTAAATGTTTTAACATAGAGGGGGAATCGAAACGAGGGTCGTGGTGTATGTGTGTGTGTGTGTGTGTGTGTGTGTGTGTGTGTGTGTGTGTGTGTGTGTGTGTGTGTGTGTGTGTGTGTGTGCGTGCGTGCGTGTGTGTAGAGCGATTCAGACCAAACTACTGGACCGATCTTTATGAAATTTTCCATGAGAGTTCCTGGGATTGATATCCCCGAACGTTTTCTTCATTTTTTTGATAAATGTCTTTGATGACGTCATATCCGGCTTTTCGTGAAAGTTGAGGCGGCACTGTCACGCTCTCATTTTTCAACCAAATTGGTTGAAATTTTGGTCAAGTAATCTTCGACAAAGCCCGGACTTCAGTATTGCATTTCAGCTTGGTGGCTTAAAAATTAATTAATGACTTTGGTCATTAAAAATCTGAAAATTGTAAAAAAATTATTTTTTTTATAAAACGATTCAAATTTACGTTCATCTTATTCTCCATCATTTTTGGATTCCAAAAACATATAAATATGTTATATTTGGATTAAAAACAAGCTCTGAAAATTAAAAATATAAAAATTATTATCAAAATTAAATTGTCGAAATCAATTTAAAAACACTTTCATCTTATTCCTTGTCGGTTCCTGATTCCAAAAACATATAGATATGATATGTTTGGATTAAAAACACGCTCAGAAATTTAAAACGAAGAGAGGTACAGAAAAGCGTGCTATCCTTCTCAGCGCAAGTACTACCCCGCTCTTCTTGTCAATTTCACTGCCTTTGCCATGAGCGGTGGACTGACGATGCTACGAGTATACGGTCTTGCTGAAAAATTGCATTGCGTTCCGTTTCATTCTGTGAGTTCGACAGCTACTTGACTAAATGTCGTATTTTCGCCTTACGCGACTTGTTTGTTCTAATGCCATCATTATCTGTCCACAGGATTTTTGTCTTGTTGGTAACCGGTCCTGAGAAGGGGCGGTGTGAGGGGCAAGGTACGGAGATATCTGTTTTGGATTTTATGCCTGGCTATATGTAAAGGAAGAACATTAAAAACAGAAAGAAAGCGGCAACAAGCATTCAAAATCTCACGGGGGATAACCTGACATAAGCGGGGCAGAGGGTGTACGCGGGGCCTGACCACTTTCAACTCAAAGCCATGACGTTCCCTACACAAGGCTTTGAAAACGAACGGATAAGGGGCGTAACTCCTTAGTCATATTACAGTTGAAAAATCAAAGCGGGTCGGCTTCACTCAATTTCTTGGCATCAGAGGCTTGACATAAATTAGGAAAACAAATAGTTGGACCCATCATGGACCAACTAAAACGCTGTAGGGCAGAATTAATATTTTGATGGTATTTTTGAACGTTCTCAGCGTCACTGCAGGAAGTGGCGTTCTCAGCGTGCAGAAAGTGAGCGTCAAGTCCCTTTGTATCAACAACGAAAATCTTTGCATCTTTGAATGAATCGAAACGCACGAGTGGTAAATTGAGTGAAGCCGACCCGCTTTGAATTTTCAACTGTAATATGACTAAGGAGTTACGCCCCTTATCCGTTCGTTTTCAAAGCCTTGTG
>NC_090252.1:7733342-7765842 GCF_037325665.1 Littorina saxatilis | reverse complement strand
GCAGAAACCTTGTAACAATCATATTTTCATGCGAAGTTATCAATGATTTAGATCTAAGTCATTGAACCTTAGAAATTGTGGGTTTTGAAACACTATTCGGAAGATTGAATCACATCTGAATAAATGACTGTCATGGTCCACAACTGATTGTGTGATCGTCGGTCGCTTGACCCTGCTCAAGACATTTTTGACCGGAAAAGTGTGTCAGTATGTATGTATTGGATTGCCTAAAATGTATTGGAGGCAGTATGTATTGAATTGCCTAAAATTTCATACAAGCTTTGAATTAAATTACATGAGAATGGAGGCTTTAGTTAGGGTACGAACATTGTTGCAATACCGGTATTTTTATGTTTTTGCAAATATTGGTTCGCAATTCTTGCTGCACCTCCAAATACATTAAAGTCGTAGTAACCTCGCACTTATTGACATAAGAAGCATGCCATTATGATAAGTTATTATTGAAAATGTATGACATTACATATGGATTATACATCCAGGCGGAAACAGGACAGCTATCAGTGACCTTAGGATACCTCATGACCATCTTTTTTCATGATTTTGACATGCTTGAATCTGTATGTGTACATAACAGTTCTTGGTGTACGACTGGTTGAAAGACTAAATACCGCATGCTTTTGTATTTAGGAGGGGCTATTTTGACCGGAAACTTAATGTGTGTTGTTTTGTATTCATGAGTTTTTATAAACTATTGTAAATTCATTTACAGACAGACACTCAAGATCCAAGTGGTGTGGGTCTCACAAAGGCGAATGACAGCGTCTAATTTGAGACAGCCCCCTGACGAGAACTAGCCCTGGCCTCAGTCAGGCCTTAATGAGTTCGAAACGCCTTGTGAAATTGCTTCTGGGATAACTGAATAATGCAGAGGCATCGGGAATCATCATTATCTGGACAATATGTCAAATTTATGAACTGCATTATGCAATGACATGGACTCTTTTCAACAACTGAGGTGATATTCAGACATAATATTATCATTCTTCAGACAACTGAGTGAACTGACGTTCGGTTTACAAGAGCAGAAGAGCGTGCAGGCGTTATTTCAAAGTATTACAGGGAATACTTAAAGGCGTTCAGAGTAAACCCTCCTGCATATGTTACATCATTTCAATCATTCCAGGGAGTGCATTGTGTACTAAGTATAATTCTAAAACAAGTCGCGTAAGGCGAAAATACAACATTTAGTCAAGTAGCTGTCGAACTCACAGAATGAAACTGAACGCAATGCAACGCAGCAAGACCGTATACTCGTAGCATCATCAGTCCACCGCTCACGGCAAAGGCAGTGAAATTGACAAGAAGAGCGGGGGAGTAGTTGCGCTGAGAAGGATAGCACGCTCTTCTGTACCTCTCTTCGTTTTAACTTTCTGAGCGTGTTTTTAATCCAAACATATTATATCTATATGTTTTTGGAATCAGGAGCCGACAAGGAATAAGATGAAAGTGTTTTTAACTTGATTTCGAAAATTTATTTTTGATAATAATTTTTATATATTTAATTTTCAGAGCTTGTTTTTAATCCAAATATAACATATTTATATGTTTTTGGAATCAGCAAATGATGGAGAATAAGATGAACGTAAATTTGGAGCGTTTTATAAAACATTTTTTTTTTTACAATTTTCAGATTTGTAATGACCAAAGTCATTAATTAATTTTCAAGCCACCAAGCTGAAATGCAATACCGAAGTCCGGGCTTTATCGAACATTACTTGACCAAAATTTCAACCAATTTGGTTGAAAAATGAGGGCGTGACAGTGCCGCCTCAACTTTCACGAAAAGCCGGATATGATGTCATCAAAGACATTTATCAAAAAAATGAAAAAAACGTCTGAGGATATCATACCCAGGAACTCTCATGTAAAATTTCATAAAGATCGGTCCAGTAGTTTAGTCTGAATCGCTCTACACACACACACAGACAGACAGACACACACACACGCACGCACGCACATACACCACGACCCTCGTCTCGATTCCCCCCTCTACGTTAAAACATTTAGTCAAAACTTGACTAAATGTAAAAAAAAGCAAAGCATTCGAATCCTTTTTTACAGTCCTTCTCGGTATGTAATACTACATTGCTTACTGTGCAATACCTGGTTTCACACGAGTTTTTTTTTGTGTAAACATTGATGGATGGTCTCTCTAACATGTGCAGGATAAAGCAGAATGTCATGTACACTAGTGGCTTTTTCGAAAATAATTTTAAAAAGTCTCACTTTGCACAGAAAGCAGTCAGGTTGTTGATGTATGGTCCGCCACTATCTGTCAACTGAATTCACACTTCCACTAGTCATATCACTTGTTTTGTGCCGTTTCGACTAATGTAACTCTCTTATCTGTTCCGCCTGCTTGTCTAATTCACAAATGGAGTAGTGTGGTGTCTGCGTGATGCGCCCAGAATCAGCCTCGCAGCACAATTAGGAACATGCTGAAGTTTGTGAATTAGACAAACAGGCGGAACAGATAAGAGAGTTGCATTAGTCGAAACGGCACAAAACAAGTGATATGACTAGTGGAAGTGTGAATTCAGTTGACAGATAGTGGCGGACCATACATCAACAACCTGACTGCTTTCTGTGCAAAGTGAGACTTTTTTAGATTATTTTCTTGAGTTGTACAGACCCGCTCGGCACTTACGCTCCTACAACGATCCCCTCACTCTCACTATTCCCAAATACAAGTACTCAATCTTTCCTGCCGTGACCTGGAATTCCCTCCTCACTCCCATCCGACATGCTCCCTCTTTTACTTCCTTTAAAACCCAACTGAAAACCAATCGGTTTACGCTTCATTGCTGTTAAGAGAACTATGTAATATGTATGTGCTCATACGTTTCTTCTGGTGGTGGCGGTGTGAATGTATGTGTGTGTGTCTGTGGATAATTATGTGTCACAGTGTGCGAGTGTGTGTCCGCGCATGTGTATGCGTGTGTTCTATGTGTGTTTAAAGCGACATTTGTTAAGCTATGTATGTATAATGAATGTTTTTACTTGTGTGCTATATATTTTGAAATTCATGTATGTGTTTGAACCTGTGTACATTTTATTTATTTCCCTCAATGTTGAAAACTATTTGACACGGCAATATGTGTGTTACAATGTGTACCGTCCACAAGCAAATGTATGAACAGAAAAAAAGACGACATGAATGTTCCAGCTCTTAAAGCCAGACAAAGTTCTTTCTGTTCCAAAGTAAACCAAAGCCAGACTTGCAAACAACTGTTTCCCATCCTTGGTAAATCCAACACTTCACCCCTGCCTTCAAGTATTCCTGCCTCTGAGCTGCCTGACGCTTTCTCTCTTTTCTTGTCTAACAAAATTCGGCTGATAAGATAAAAGTTAGACAAAGAACCTTTCCGTCACATTCACACATCACCACCTACCATAGCAAAACCACTCACATATATCTCACTTGTGACAGATGCAGAAGTCCTGAAAGCTCTATGGAGTATGTCCCCCAAAACATGTGACCTTGACCAACAGTCCTACATCTATGCTCTTTGAACATGCTGACCTTCTTGTCCCCACCATTACTTCTATTCTGAACACCAGTTTGAAGTATGGCGGTTTTTTCGTCAGAATTTAAGACAGCCCTTGTCAAATCGCTGCTTAAAAAAGCAAACTGGGACCAAAACCAACTCAAACACTTTAGGCCAGATTCAAACCTGCCTTTCTTGTCAAAGCTCCTCGATCGCATTGTACTTGCACAGCTGCTAGATCATTTTGCAATCAACAACCTTGAAAATAAATATCAGTCTGCTTACCGTGCCGGTCATAGCACTGAAACTGCGTTGGTGCAAATATTAAATGACCTTCTCATTGCATCTGAACAAAATCAAGTGTCTCTACTGACCCTGCTCGCCCACTCGGCGGCATTTGATATTATTGATCATGCACGGAGTTCTTGTTCATCGTCTTGAACATGATATCGGCATCACAGGGAATGCTCTTAGTTGGTTTTCGCCCTTCTTGTCTGATAGAAGTCTCTCTGTTACGGTTAACCATACGACCTCCAAGCCTGTTAAGCTCAAGTTCGGGGTCCCTCAGGTCTCCGTTCTCGGGCCCATACTGTTAGTCCTGTACACACAGCCACTGTAACAAATACTGTCCAATCACTCCTGTCTGCATCAACTGTTCGCTGACGACACACAACTCAGAAGTTCTGGCAAGGAAACTAAAATTAAAATAGCAAAATACCGTATCCAGACATGTGTTGAAGATATTAAAGACTGGATGTGTGAAAACAAACTGCAACTCAACCACGACAAAACAGATAGGAAGCCATGCTCATCAATCAAACATCACGCAAAACAGTCACCCAATCGTCCAACTCCTTGCTCATTTGCGACGCCACAATAGTTTCACAGAAGTGAAAAATCTTGGTGTTTACATTGATAAAGAACTTAGCATGAAAACACAAGTCAACCACATCTGCAAAACAACCTTTCTAGAACTCCATTCGCCACTTTCTGTCCACCGAAGCCACCAAAACGCTTGTTACATCATTCGTTCTGTCGTGCCTAGATTACTGCAATTCACTTATGTCCCGTATACATATCTTATCAAAATATTCAGCATGTTTAGAACACTGGGCTGCAAGACTGATCTTAGGCGCTTCACGCAGACAACACGCCATTCCCCTTCTGCAGCAGCTCCATTGGGTCCCCGTTGACGCCCGCCTAAAATACAAATATGCATGCCGGTGGTACACTGCCATACACTATCAGACACCTTCCTATCTTTCAGACCTTCAACTGTACAGACCCGCTCGCCCCCTACAATCCTCCAATGATCTCCTCACTCTCACTATATCCGCTTATAAATGTAAAATCAAAGGCTGTCGCTCTTTTTTGTTGTTTGCTACTGTGAACTGTAATTCCCTGCCCACTCAGATTTGACACACACCCTCATTCACTTCTTAAAAAAACCAGTTAACAACTCATCAGTCTTCACTGCAACTAAGAAAACAATGCTTCCCCCTTACACTGTGAAACATTGTAAATAGCCTGGCATATTCTAAGAGGTTTCATACTGGTATTTTTCTAATGAGCGTTTATGCGTGCCCGCTATGTGTATGTATGTGTGTGTGTGTGTGTGTGTGTGTGTGTGTGTGCGTGCGTGCGTGTGTGCATGCATGCATGCGTGCGTGCGTGTGTGTGTGTGTGTGTGTGTGTGTGTGTGTGTGTGTGTGTGTGTGTGTGTGTGTGTGCTCCATCATTATGTTCAGCGACTTTTATGATTGTAGTCGATATCGATCGATTTATTTGAATGTGCATTATGTACGTAATTGTGTTTTTTTATTTTATTTTTTATTTGAAGATTCTTTAAATGTGTACTGTTGTTGTAATGAAGATTATTATAATGAACACTAACTGTAAGGCACATACAACTATACGAGGGCTGTTCTGAATCTGTTTTAAAGTATAATAAGCAATGTTCTGCGGTGTGAAGGCAGTTCTGATAAACTTTATGAGGTTTCCCCCCACAGGTACCTTTGCTCGCTGTGTCGAAAGTTTGCGGCTTTCTTATCAAAGGCGAGCAGGGTATTTTTGAATCATCAGTGACACGTAAGAAGCTATCGTCTGATCATCCTCTCGAAAAAAACAGGCCCCTTGTGGAAATGCTCATGCAAATAATTATTCGGAATTCGGATTGCTTTCGCAAAAAGTCCGTTCGTGTGACAGATCATACGCTTTTCATTCTTAGACAAAGAAAGACAACATGACGAAAATGGTAATGCAATTACATATGTGTGTTTTTATCTTGACATTACAAATATAAATATGGCCATTTCTCATAAATAAACTCAAGCTCTCAAATAAAGCAATCTAAAAAAAATTTTTTTTTAAACAATACATATATTAACTGTGTTTGATACACGAGCTTTATCAATAGTAGCTGTCCAAAGCGTGTCTATCTGGCTTCTCGTGATTACATTATTCACTACCTTGACGTGTAAAACTCAACGGTGAGCACAGCTCAGTTTCTCCAAGGGGGTCACAATGGCAAAATACAAGTTTAAAGTAATTAATTTTGTCACTTGCTAAACAAGTCAGAAATGACACAGTCTGGCATAAACTGGTTCACTGAGGTTGTAGACAGTTTTATTACCAATTCAGTGCCCCATATGGCTTTTTGACCAATCAGGACAGATTCTAGGTGACCCTCTAAATGTTATAACGTTCAGACAGGGACCCTTTTTGTTTATCACGCTAAAAATAAACAAGACAAAGTAAAAATGTAAATCAACAATATCAGCGTGATTTATTCTAAAGAATAACACTTAAAATGCTGTCAGATAATACTTTCTTTATCTACAAAATACCGAAAAGCGAGTTTTGTCGGTGGGTGCTAAACGGAACAGCGGCAAGGCACAACCAACCCTCTGGTTGTGCAATGCCGACCTGCTCACTTGAAATCTATATGATTAAAGTTCGGAAAAATCAAGTGAAACTGGTCACTCGCTTTACGTCAAATGTATCTTTACGTCATTTCCCATCTGTCTGGAGTCGGTTCTAAAGCTGTCGCTCTCTGTTCAACAAAAAAAGCGAAGCAACCGAAACGCATGTTCAACATGGTTTATCTTGTGAGATAGTTATGTGTCAAACGCATTTGACCTGTGAATATTCATCACGTCAGGTGTGTGACTCTGATTGGCTGACCCAAGTCACGAGAATTCTTTGACTGACAGGCATAATCAGGTAGGAGCGCTCAAGTTTCCATTGTTCTGTCTAACTCGCGCGGTCGCTTCGAAATGTCATTTGGTCGAAATAAACGGTAATAAAACCGTTATTTCTAATATGCTGACTGTTAACAAATGATAACAGGCATGTCTCACAAACGATATCAGCATTCGCCTGAAAGGCTCATGGTTGATATCTCTTTTCTCGACATACCTGATCATTTGCTAACAGTCAGCAAATTAGAAATAACTCATAATAACTGTATTTTTAAGCCAGTTACAGAATGGCGTGTCTGTATAACTGCTGCTGGTATCTTCCTGAAAAACTATAGCGTTATTCGGCTTGTTGCCTAATTAGACACGCATAACATTAAAAAGAGAGATATATGAACATGGATGCCAACATTTGAATCGATGCGCCTTAATTGCCACTTGGGTTTTGTGTCCCTTTATTTTAAAACTTTTCTCCTCAACCTTGAAGTTGAATGTACTTTTGTTGGACTCATTTTGTGAAGTGTAATTCACCCTTTGATGTACGATCCTAACCTCAATAACAGTTGGGTACACGTATATAACTTGAGACAGTACCTGATTACTTTAAATGTGAGCTTGGGAACGACAGTTACGGTACACATGCACTTGTGTGCATCCGTGTGAACTCGTGGTACCTCTGTGCTATTAAGGATTCAAACCTGTACTATCGGGGATCCATTAAGGTTTCCGAGACTGAGTTTCATTTTTATTGAATTGGTCTCGCGGAATAGCCGATTCTAAAATTTGCATAGGTAAAACGATCGCTTTTTTGGTACAAGCCTCTGGTGTAAATTTTGTGATTTAATGTTTTTGTGAACGGGAAACAATTGACAGGTGGCTTTATTCCATCTCCCTTTTTCCCTCCGCCGCGATGTAAATTTGAATAGTTGAAGGTGACGTTAGACACTAACTAAAGAAAGTGGGGCTGCCTGACACCCCTCGAGTTGAATATGTGTTAATCTTGTGACACCGGCGCGCAGGATGTGGACGCTAAAACTGTGTTTTTGATTGGAATCTTTGAGGGAAGAAGACGTGTATTTTGTGCGTGTTTACTTGATGCCGTTGTGTGACATGTCTGTCACGGGCTGACATCTTTTCGGGATGTGAGAATTCTTTTGCTGGTAGGTTAATACAATTTTCTTTCTGTAAATGGGTAAGCAGTGAGAAGAATAGTATGCTGCTTGGGGAAAGGATTTATTTGAATGTTCAAGTAGATTGTTTTGTGAATTGGAATGTTTGGGAAGACTTTTGTTTGTTGAATGCTTTAGAAAACCGTTGTTTGAGAGAACGGTATTGTAGGCATGTTATTTGATAGGAATGATGTGTTTTGTTGTTCAACGAGTTAGTTTGTGGTATTTGAAATTGTTGATTTGTTTACGTATGCTTACGGCGTGCATTCTGTGCTTTGCAGGATGGCCGAGTGTGCGACGGGGTTTTAGTTAGGTCTTTTCTTTTTAGTTAGGTCTTTTCTTTTTTAGTTAGGTCTTTTCTTTTCTAGAGGGGTCTTTTCTTTTTAGACAGGTCTTTTCTTTTTTAGTTAGGTCTTTTCTTTTCTAGAGGGGTCTTTTCTTTTTAGACAGGTCTTTTCTTTTTAGTTAGGTCTTTTCTTTTTTAGTTAGGTCTTTTCTTTTCTAGAGGGGTCTTTTCTTTTTAGACAGGTCTTTTCTTTTTTAGTTAGGTCTTTTCTTTTCTAGAGGGGTCTTTTCTTTTTAGACAGGTCTTTTCTTTTTAGACAGGTCTTTTCTTTTTTAGACAGGTCTTTTCTTTTTAGTTAGGTCTTTCTTTCTAGAGGGGTTCTTTTTAGTTAGGTCTTTTCTTTTCCAGAGGGGTCTAGTTAGATTCAGGTCTTTCTTTTTTTTAGTGGGGCGTAGATTTGTTTTCGTAGACTAGGTTTTGTTAGTGAAGAGCAGTTAGATTTAGTAGAGAGATTTGGTCAGGTTTTGTTAAAGAGTTTTTGTAGATTTGGTTTTTTTTTGAAGAATTGTTTTTTAGGTTGTTTTTTTAGATTTTGTTTGTTTTAGATTAGAGTCTCATTGTGGTTTTTTTTGATTAAAGTTGAGAGTGAGGATTTAGAGTAGAGTGTAGTTTGGGGGAAGGATTTAGTGTGTTTTTAAAGGGTAGCTTTAGAGGGAGAATTTAGAATGTAGTTTTAGAGTGAAGAGTTGAGAGCATTGTTTTTTTGGAGTTGTTTAGTCCTATACATTGAAAGTTTTGTATTTGAAAGTAAACCCCCGTTATCCCACACATTCCCCATTTCATCGTATGGAATAAAAGAACCTGGTTAATATAACTTGTGTCAGTTGTGAGTGTTTGTGCTCGGTAAGAAAGAGTAAAGTAGATTGGCACTCGGTTACATAAACATAAATAAAGTGTAAAGCTGTCCGCACGCCCGCTCTAAAACTGCTTAACAAGTTATCAGAGAACAGCTATTTGCTGCCCTTATTGCGCACACAGAACGTGTACCACAGTGCAGTGGGCAGAACAGGCCAGCAACAGGGAGGCGTGGAGGCAAACCATCTCCAAGGCCATCTCACCTTTCTTGTGTAATCAAGCGCAAGACTGGATACTAAATCATTATAATTATAGATAGATAGATAAGATAGATAATTTATTGCCAAGTGTACAATACATGAATGAACATAAAAAATACACGAGGAAAGCAGCTTGCTGTGTGATAAAAACAAAAATAAATAGCATTCATACATCACTGGCGCATAGCATCATACATACATGGGTAAGACAATTTGGTATCACAGTAACTAATACATACACAATACAGACATGGTGAGAACTATGAAACTCTAAGAGCTATCGGAACCCCTAGGACCCCCCCCCCCCCCCCACCACTCCCCCCCCCCTCTCCAACCCCTGTTCCCGAACTGAACATGTTCCATACTGATAAAATGTACCTCTAAAACAGCACATAAAAATAAACTCTTCCAACACATCACAGTGGTTAAAGAACTACTAAAACATACTAGATGTGTATTCCGATAATATAACCAGCTGCTAAAACATAGTCTGGCTTCATCGCGTCACAGTGGTGTCACCATACTAAAACCCACTCTATAGATCACAGTATGTAATGTCAGCTACTAAAAGCATACTCCTAGAACATCCTAAAACGTGTCACAATCTGTACAGTTCATTTACCGGTTATTAAAAGCCAGGACAGCCTGGGGGTAGAAACTGTTTCTGAGTCTTGCCGTACGGCATCTGAGGGTTCTGAGCCTGCGCCCTGAGAGCAGAGGCTGGAAGAGATGACCAGCCGGTTGTGTGGGATCCTGCATGATGGACCTACATTTCCTCATCATGCGCAGGATGTTCTGTCATCTGTGTATTGTTAGTTTTGCCGATCGCTTCATGATTGTTTTGTCTAATTTCATTCTGTGTTAAATGAAAGGAATAAAAAGGCATCATATCGATTGGACCTGCATAACATACTCATATTCGCTGCAATTGTGGTTTTAATTGGACGATCATGTGTTTCCTGTTTGTGCGAGGTAAGGAGGGCGCAACGTTCGCAAATTCTGACAGAGTTATTTCCAATATTTGCCTACTATCTAGAGCATATTATATTTCATCCTCTGCTACTCCATATGTTTCACATAATTTGCTTTCTTTAGTTGTATTCGTGTACATACCAGTTTCAATTTCAGGTCGTGGGGTATACTTCTTCTTAGTTTGAAGAATGACTATGTATCTTTTATTTGTGGTATGCGTAAGATATGAATCAGTTTTGTGATGTGTTATTACTTTACTCTGATAAATAAATAACTTTTTATTTGAACTTTCCAGAATATTATATATGAGTTCCAATGTTTGACATATCACGTATTTAACCTTTTTATGTTAAAATTAAATGGATTTTTCCAAACATGATCTAGTCCGTTAACTTGTTATATGAATAATATCCATGGATATGTATCACTCCCTTTGTTGTACATACAATTACACATTTTACTTAGATGAGTTGTTTTTGTGTAGCCAGAATGTAATGATATTACGTATTATTAAAATGCTAACTAGGAATATTCTCCTCATACTGATAATACCATAGCTTACTTATGTACTTCAAGAATCTGTTTACAGAATTTCGAATGAACCTTTTAAATTTTGAAATTCACAAATCACACTTCCATTAAAAAAATGTCTGAGAAATCAAATTGATCATTTGTATTAATCATACACTTTTGAAATAACATTAATGTTAATATTTGTTTTACGAATTGTTTGATATAAAACATAAAGTGCTTTGGTTGCGTGTCTAATCAGACGATTTTGTGCACTATTTACACATAAATTATACAATGATCTATTGTTAAGTAACATTGGGAATCCCGAGACTCGTCGCGATATAACCTTCGTGGTTGAAAACGACGTTAAACACCAAATAAAGAAAGAAAGAATCCCGAGACTTTCTTTGTTTAGTGGGGCACTTACGGGGGTCCAGGCTTCCCGAGACCCCTACAGAGCCCAACTAAACAAAGAAAGTCGCAAGGTATTCCCAACGTGAGTTACAATAGAACATCGTGTATTTTTTGTGTGCACTCTCTTTGCGAGTAGGAGTCTGTGTGGTTTTTTTCCTTCTCAATGCCAAGTCTATTTTCATCCCATGCAAGACCTCAGGAAGTGTTCTGTAGCAGGTAACGCAGCGCTTGAAAGTAGTCCATTTATTTCACTGCATATTTCTCAGCTTTAATTTTAATCTGTGCCTAACCAAAAATTGAGTTGACCCATAACAATCTGGCGAAACAGCACATTGGTCAAACATGAGGTTTATTTACCCCAAAAAAGGAATTCGTTTTCGAACATTTGACGTCAACAATGCCAAAGTCGATCTCTTCAGTGACAAAACGAGTTTGTGTCGCGCAACATTTTAGTCTGGTTCGCTGACGTTCAAATCTCGTGAAAGTATACGGTGAACCCGGTTTATTTCCCCCTCTGCTTATTTCTCTCTGTAAACTTGTTGGGCTAGTTACTTTTGGGTAACTTACCCAGCAACCCAAATCACTTACCCAACAACAGGCCTGAATCCTCGATAGCACACAGGTTTAGGAGCTAGACTTTGTGGGATCTACTTTGCGATTAAAAAGTTACGAACGCTCTCATGTATGGAGCAAACAGTACAACCATACCGCATTTAAATTAACAACTACAGGCTTCAACACATGAATTTCCATATAAAATCCATGAGTTCGGTTGTTTTCTGAATCTAAATCTGCCGTGCAAAAACGTTCAACACAAGCAAATTCCCAAGGCAAGTAAATCTTATACTTTGTCTAGCGACAAGAGTAGTTCCCCTTTCAAATTTCTTTCACTCAGTTTCTTCGACAAAAAAACTGCAATCCAACGGTCAGTTTTTAACAATATTTTTTATTTCATAAACAGATCACACGCAACCAAATGCACACATATCATCAATTTAAAAAACATAAAGCGGTTTCATACACTATTTTGCCTCAGAAAACTGAACTTCATACTGTTTTTAACGTTGGAATACAGGTGCAAAAGTTCGTCTGCTAGTCCCATTGGACGAAAGAACATAATAACCGATCCTAAAACATGAACAGAAAACACAATATCTGCCTTTACCGCCACAGCAGAATAACAACATATCGGTGCGCTTGATTTTAGTCCAAAACAGGGAAACTGACAAGAAGTGTTAACAGAATGGAAAGATTTGCACGGAACTATACAACCGCGCATTAGTCGATTGCCTGCGCTTATTGACTGGTTGATTGAATAGCATTCGATCACACTTTCGCACAAAAACTCCTCTTTTCTTTGAATAACTGAAGAAAGGAGGAATAAAGAGGTTACACACCTCGTCTCAGTGATTATTAAAAATAATGGTCTCAGTTCGCGGTCATGAAAAAGCTCGCTGCCTGCGCATATTGACTGGTTGAGTGAAAAGCATTCGATCAAACTTTCGCACAAAAACTCCTCTTTTCTTTGAATAACTGAAGAAAGGAGGAAGAAAGATGTTACACACCTCGTCTCAGTGATTATTAAAAAAAGATGGTCTCAGTTCGCGGTCATGAAAAAGCTCGCTGAAGCTCGCATTTTTCATGATCCGCTAACGTGCGTGTGTGTGGGTAACTGTGTGTGTGTGTGCGTGTGTGTGTGTGTGTCTGTGTTTGTGTATGTGTGTGTGTGTGTGTGTTGGTGGCGGCTTCCTATACTGAAACAGAACTCATACTAGCAATTCAGAAAAGGTTTTTGGGTCAGACTTTCACCAACATTGTCCACGCGTGAATGGGTACCTAATTAGCTGGCTGCAGTACAATACCCCGTAAAAGAAACACCCCACAATTGCACTCATTATTAGAAGTAATTCAAAACATCCACCTTTATGTGGATGAAGTTTTACGACATGTGAGAGAAATCAAAGTGTATCGCATTTTTACTGATCACATGACAAAAACACATGTTGTCATTGGTCAACCAGGAACTGTATATCATTTGATATCGCAGAGGAAGTTCCTAGTGAATTTGATATCGTGCAGGAAGTAGTTTTCCATGTAATTTTGAACCAAAAAAATCTCACTTGAAGGAAACACAAGTCTCCCATTATTTTAAAGCGCACATTTATAAAAGGAAAGTAATTGCATCAGCAAGTTTAATCTGTGTAATGAATAAATACACACTGTTTCCACCCACCTTTAACAGAGAAGTAGTAGAGTGGTATGTTTTAATCTTACCGAGGGAGGCGATTGCAACAGCCGTAAACAAACTGAAATTTGAAGCAAGAAGCGAGTTCTCTTGCAGGGTATCAGCGCTCATCACTCACGTAAAGGCTGGAAATGAGCAGCCGATTTAAACGTTTTGCTCCAGCATGAATCACTGTCCCATCCCTCTTTGTCGTAGCCATGCAAAATCCACACAAACACCTCAACAGCTTCAAAACAGTCACGAAGGCTATCGGAAGACGCCATCTTTGAAAGTTGTCTTGGAATATTGTGTCGTCTGCAGTTGGCGATTCGACAAAATTATTAACACTGCAGTCCGTTGATAACGACTAAGATTTGGAAGCTGTCTTCTACACAGAAAATGAGCCAGAGGACTTCACCGATACAGTCCGGGGCACTTCAGTTCCTGCCATCGTTTAGAATTGCCAAATTAAAGCCTTTGAAGTCTAAAAGACAGCAAGTAACCGCGAAGGCTGTTCCGTGTTCCTCCACTGAACCTTTTTTGTGTGATCTGTTTACACAATATTTTTCTTTTCTTTGTTGTTTTTAGATGCCTTATTTACGTCTTAGAAAACGAAAGAGTATTTGAAAAATGAAAGTTATAGCAGCAAAGTTGCGAAAGCAGGAACAGACAATCCAACATTTCCAACATGGCAGTAGCCTCCCTTGCGCTTGACCGATTTCTTAGACTGGGGTTAATGGGTTCTTCTTCCGAAATGGAATGTGATAAAATCGTTATTGTTAGATTTGACTGCGATATACAGATGTATCAGTGCCAATGTCTCGAAAGCCTAAATCATATCAGATCTCGGCTCACGCCTTGATCTGATATGATTTCAGCTTTCTCTAACGATAACAAATAAAATTGATAAGACTGATAACATCGTCAACGTGCCGGATTTTGAATAAGGAGCTGAAAGAAAGTAGCAAGCGGTAATAACATATATATATAGATCATTCCTCTTATAATGCAGAGAAATCAAAAGACAAGTGTTTCTTGATTGATATTACACACGGTAAGTCAGTGATGGGCAATGTTCCGGTGTTTACAGACAAGGTTAAAACAATTAATCACGTTTTTATATTTAGTCAAGTTTTGACTAAATATTTTAACATCGAGGGGCAATCGAAACGAGGGTCGTGGTGTATGTGCGTGTGTCTGTGTCTGTGTGTATGTGTATCTGTGTGTGTAGAGCGATTCAGACTAAACTACTGGACCGATCTTTATGAAATTTGACATGAGAGTTCCTGGGTATGAAATCCCCGAACGTTTTTTCATTTTTTTGATAAATGTCTTCGATGACGTCATATCCGGCTTTTCGTAAAAGTTGAGGCGGCACTGTCACGCCCTCATTTTTCAACCAAATTAGTTGAAATTTTGGTCAAGTAATCTTCGACGAAGCTCGGACTTCGGTATTGCATTTCAGCTTGGTGGCTTAAAAATTAATTAATGACTTTGGTCATTAAAAATCTGAAAATTGTAAAAAAAAATAAAAATTTATAAAACGATCCAAATTTACGTTTATTTTATTCTCCATCATTTGCTGATTCCAAAAACATATAAATATGTTATATTCGGATTAAAAACAAGCTCTGAAAATTAAATATATAAAAATTATTATCAAAATTAAATTGTCCAAATCAATTTAAAAAAACTTTCATCTTATTCCTTGTCGGTTCCTGATTCCAAAAACATATAGATATGATATGTTTGGATTAAAAACACGCTCAGAAAGTTAAAACAAAGAGAGGTACAGAAAAGCGTGCTATCCTTCTTAGCGCAACTACTACCCCGCTCTTCTTGTCAATTTCACTGCCTTTGCCATGAGCGGTGGACTGACGATGCTACGAGTATACGGTCTTGCTGATAAATGGCAGCTACTTGACTAAATATTGTATTTTCGCCTTACGCGACTTGTTTTTACATATGTTACTTGTACTGTCATTCGAGCCTTTACTTTTGTGTGTGTGTGTTGTGTATTTCATTTTGTCAAGTTTTGACTAAATGTTTTAACATAGACGGGGAATCGAGATGAGGGTCGTGGTATATGGGTGTATGTATGCATGTGTGTGTGTGTGTGTGTGTGTGTGTGTGTGTGTGTGTATGTGTAGAGCGCTTCAGAGAAAACTACTAAACCGATCTTCATGAAATTTCACATGATAGTTTCTGGGTATGATATCCTCAGACTGTTCTTTTTTACATTTAGTCAAGTTTTGACTAAATGTGACCCTCCACCACGAAATGAGTCGCATGTCACCTCACGCGGTTCTGCGCTAGGCATAATATAAGTCCGGGGGGTGTCTAGTAACAGTGTGAGGGCCACCATAGTCACAGGCTTATAACTCGAAAAGTTTTCACTCTTTTCTAAAACGGTTTTCACCACTGGATAGAGAATAAAAATCGCTTTCAGAAAATGTAAAAATATGAAAATCATGAAAAGGTGACATGCGACTCATTCCGTGTTGGAGGGTCACAAATGTTTTAACATAGAGGGGGAATCGAGACGAGGGTCGTGGTGTATGTGTGTGTGTGTCTGTGCGTGTGTGTGTGTAGAGCGATTCCGACCAAACTACTGGACCGATCTTTATGAAATTGTACATGAGAGTTTCTGGGAATGATATCCCCGGAAAATTTTTTTTTATATATAAATACCTTTGATGACGTCATATCCGGCTTTTTGTAAAAGTTGAGGCGGCACTGTCACACCCTCATTTTTCAATCAAATTGATTGACATTTTGGTCAAGCAATCTTCGACAAAGGCCGGACTTCGGTATTGCATTTCAGCTTGGTGGCTTAAAATGTAATTGATGACTTTGGTCATTAAAAATCTGAAAATTGTAAAAAAAAATAATAATTATAAAACGATCCAACTTTACGTTCATCTTATTCTTCATCATTTTCTGATTCCAAAACCATATAAATGTTATATTTGGATTAAAAACAAGCTCTGAAAATTAAAAATATAAAAATTATGATCAAAATTAAATTTCCGAAATCGTTTTAAAAACTATTTCATCTTATTCCTTGTCGGTTCCTGATTCCAAAAACATATAGATATGATATGTTTGGATTAAAAACACGCTCATAAAGTTAAAACGAAGAGAGGTACAGTAAAGCGTGCTATGAAGCACAGCGCAATTGCTACCGCGCCAAACAGGCTCGTCACTTTCACTGCCTTTTGCACTAGCGGCGGACTACGTTCCGTTTCATTCTGTGAGTTCCACAGCTTGACTAAATGTAGTAATTTCGCCTTACGCGACTTGTTTTTTTTAATTTGAGAGATCTGTGATGTCTGACATTTTGGTTCAAAATGTAAGGAATTTATACTTAAAGGAAAAGTCCAAGGTTTAGGGTCACTTTTGATACGTTGACACTTTTAATTCATTAACCACAATTGTATGTGTGTAACCGTGTGCCAATTTACTTTACTCTTTCTTACCGAGCTCAACCACTCAAGCAAACGACACAAGTTATATTACCAGGTTCTTTTATTCCATACGATGAAATGGGGAATGTGTGGGATAACGGGGGTTTACTTTCAAATACAAAACTTTCAATGTATAGGACTAAACAACTTCAAAAAAACAACAACGCTCTCAACTCTTCACTCTAAAACTACATTCTAAATTCTCCCTCTAAAGCTACCCTTTAAAAACACACTAAATCCTTCCCCCAAACTACACTTACTCTAAATTCTCACTCTCAACTTTAATCCAAAAAACCACAATGAAACTCTAATCTAAAACAAACGAAATCTAAAAAAACAACCTAAAAACAATTCTTCAAAAAAAAACAAATCTACAAAAACTCTAACAAAACCTGACCAAAATCTCTCCACTAAAACTAACTGCTCCCCTCTAACGAAATCTAGTCTACGAAAACAAATCTACGCCCCACTAAAAAAAGAAAGACCTGAATCTAACTAGACCCCTCTAGAAAAGAAAAGACCCTCTACAAAGAAAAACCTGAATCTAACTACACCCCTCTAGAAAAGAAAAGACCCCTCTAGAAAGAACAGACCCCTCTAGAAAGAAAAGACCCCTCTAGAAAGAACCCCGTCGCACGCTCCGACATCCTGCAAACCACAGAATGCACGCCGTAAGCATACGTAAACAAATCAACAATTTCAAATACCACAAGCTAACTCGTTGAACAACAAAACACATCATTCCTACCAAATAACATGCCTACAATACCGTTCTCTCAAACAACGGTTTTCTAAAGCATTCAACAAACATTCCAACTCACAAAACAATCTACTTGAACATTCAAATAAATCCTTTCCCCAAGCAGCATACTATTCTTCTCACTGCTTACCCATTTACAGAAAGAAAATTGTATTAACCTACCAGCAAAAGAATTCTCACATCCCGAAAAGATTGCAGCCCGTGACAGACATGTCACACAACGGCATCAAAAACACGCCGCACAAAACACACGCTGTCTTCACTACAAGACCCCAAGCAAAAAGACAGTTTTAGCGGTCACATCCTGCGCGCCGAAGATTAACACATATTTAACTCGAGGGGTGTCAGGCAGCCCCACTTTCTTTAGTTAGTGTCGACTCTAACGTCACCTTCAACTATTCAAATTTACATCGCGGCGGAGGGACAAAGGGAGATGGAATAAAGCCACCTGTCAATTGTTTCTTGTTCACAAAAACATTAATCACAAAATTTACTCCAGAGGCTTGTACCAAAAAGGCGATCGTTTTACCTATGCAAATTTTAGAATCGGCTATTCCGCGAGACCAATTCAATAGAAATGAAACTCAGTCTCGGAAACCTTAATGGATCCCCGATAGTACAGGTTTGAATCCTTAATAGCACATAGGTACCACGAGTTCACACGGATGCACAAAAGTGCATGTGTACTGTAACTGTCGTTCCCAAGCTCACATCCTCCCCAACTTAGACTGTCGTCTCCTGGCGACATGCCAGAATCAGAAAAATTCAAAAAAAATATTTAACCTCCCAAAAACATAATATTCTCTATCCTCAAATCATTTCAAAAACTTTCACACAAAAACAACCATCAACTGACTATAACAATATTTCTCTAAAACTAATAGGTTCTGAAATACAAATTTCACATAATCCTTCCAGTGCCAATAATCATATCTCCTGTCGACATCCAACTCACACAAGTTGACAAAAAATCACAACTCATCTTTAACAGAGGCAGTTCCATGGTTCACTTTACAAAGAATTATGTTCACCACTTGCCAGATAACCAATAATGATAATCTTTACGACTTATCAAATATTTTATCTCTCTTGAGCATACATCAGAACAAAATGTTGACAATCTTTACGATTTATCAAAGCATCTGATCTCTCTTGAGCATACATCAGAACAAAATACTGACAACCTTTACGATTTATCAATGCATGTCCCCTCTTTGTATCCCAACTGTACTTGGCAACACAATCTTCTAATCAACTAACAAAATGACCACTTGCAAAGGCAATGAAAAAACTGGAAGTCCTTAAAACTCACCCAGAATATCAAACCTTTAGTCAAAAATCAGCAATAACCTAATGTCACTCATCACAATTAAACCATTCAACAGGAGTATTCATAGGCAACCATACAATCCTTCAGAATCTATTTCAAAAATCCACAAATATTAATTCTAATAAACAGAACCAGTGTACACACTGTCTTCAAACAAAGACATCAGTCAGTGCTAGAACTCAAAAATTCTAAAAAATACCACCAAGAAAAATAGAAAGTGAGAACAGAGGAGACAGTAAAAGCGAGAGCGGAGAAAACAGTAAAGACAAACCAAACGACAGCAGAGAGCAAAAAGGAAGAAAAAGGTTATCTAATCCCTTACAGGTAGCATACTTTGCTCCTGAGGCGTACGAGGCTGGAGACGCCATTACTCAAACAAATTAAAGTTCAGTGACCAACTAATCTCAAGAATACAAAATCTAAAATCTAGTCACACCCCACTCAATATGTTTGAGTAGTCTATTGACTAGAAACAACGTAGAACTTGTAAAATCTAATTACATCCTACCCCATCTATTGGAGTAATCTGTCAACTAGAGACAGCATATCAAATTTAATATAATATATATCCTTCTCTTCTGCACCATCACTCTCCTTCCTTCCTTCACTATCCTTCCTTCCTTCACAATCCTTCCTTCGCTATCCTTCCTTCCTTCACAATCCTTCCTTCCTTCCTTCACTATCCTTCCTTCCTTCACAATCCTTCCTTCCTTCACAATCCTTCCTTCCTTCACAATCCTTCCCTCCTTCACAATCCTTCCTTTTCCCTTCCAATATGTTCGATATGTTTGATATGTTTGATATGACGGTATTTCAACATGAAAATGTTGTTCACCATGTTTCGATCCTTGAAACAAATTAACCGGCAAGCGCATAACTCACGCCCCAAGCACACGGCTTGCAACAAAAACCACACTAACACCCATACATACAACCACAAGTGTTAGTCATCACATCACATCACCATGTAGCATATTCAAACATACTACACATGTCCGTCATAATATCAAATCAACACAACATAAACACACTCTTCCAGGGATGATCCACTCCCCAACTCTGTCTCTTTGCACTGTGTGCAAACAGTCTTTCACAAACGTCCGAACAAATGTTAATCACTGAAGTCCTTCTGTGGACTAACAGAGTAAAAAGAAATGTTAATCACTGTAATCCTTTCATCCACGGATTAACAAACTAAAAGGCAATGTTGACTACAAAGCCGCATCCGTCAACGTCACGCCCGGACTCCCTCCAACTTCTCACACGCCTGTCTCCTCGACACCAGCCCGCGTCCGGACTGCATGCCTGCCATCCTCTCCCTGTGCGACGGGGTCCCCTAACCTACTCTAATCCTAGCCCTAACAGTAACACCCCCTACCCACCCTTGCTCCGCAGCGCCAAATGTAACCGTGTGCCAATTTACTTTACTCTTTCTTACCGAGCTCAACCACTCAAGCAAACGACACAAGTTATATTACCAGGTTCTTTTATTCCATACGATGAAATGGGGAATGTGTGGGATAACGGGGGTTTACTTTCAAATACAAAACTTTCAATGTATAGGACTAAACAACTTCAAAAAAACAACAATGCTCTCAACTCTTCACTCTAAAACTACATTCTAAATTCTCCCTCTAAAGCTACCCTTTAAAAACACACTAAATCCTTCCCCCAAACTACACTTACTCTAAATTCTCACTCTCAACTTTAATCCAAAAAACCACAATGAAACTCTAATCTAAAACAAACGAAATCTAAAAAAACAACCTAAAAACAATTCTTCAAAAAAACCCAAATCTACAAAAACTCTAACAAAACCTGACCAAAATCTCTCCACTAAAACTAACTGCTCCCCTCTAACGAAATCTAGTCTACGAAAACAAATCTACGCCCCACTAAAAAAAGAAAGACCTGAATCTAACTAGACCCCTCTAGAAAAGAAAAGACCCTCTACAAAGAAAAACCTGAATCTAACTACACCCCTCTAGAAAAGAAAAGACCCCTCTAGAAAGAACAGACCCCTCTAGAAAGAACAGACCCCTCTAGAAAGAAAAGACCCCTCTAGAAAGAACCCCGTCGCACGCTCCGACATCCTGCAAACCACAGAATGCACGCCGTAAGCATACGTAAACAAATCAACAATTTCAAATACCACAAGCTAACTCGTTGAACAACAAAACACATCATTCCTACCAAATAACATGCCTACAATACCGTTCTCTCAAACAACGGTTTTCTAAAGCATTCAACAAACAAGTCTTCCCAAACATTCCAACTCACAAAACAATCTACTTGAACATTCAAATAAATCCTTTCCCCAAGCAGCATACTATTCTTCTCACTGCTTAATACCCATTTACAGAAAGAAAATTGTATTAACCTACCAGCAAAAGAATTCTCACATCCCGAAAAGATTGCAGCCCGTGACAGACATGTCACACAACGGCATCAAAAACACGCCGCACAAAACACACGCTGTCTTCACTCCAAGACCCCAAGCAAAAAGACAGTTTTAGCGGTCACATCCTGCGCGCCGAAGATTAACACATATTTAACTCGAGGGGTGACAGGCAGCCCCACTTTCTTTAGTTAGTGTCGACTCTAACGTCACCTTCAACTATTCAAATTTACATCGCGGCGGAGGGAAAAAGGGAGATGGAATAAAGCCACCTGTCAATTGTTTCTTGTTCACAAAAACGTTAATCACAAAATTTACTCCAGAGGCTTGTACCAAAACGGCGATCGTTTTACCTATGCAAATTTTAGAATCGGCTATTCCGCGAGACCAATAGACCTTTTTCACTTAAATTTTGGCGCATGCGCTGTGAAGTTTATTGTCAGATCTACCGGAACAAAGGGGCAAAAGGAAAAATCGACAACGAGGCTTGGTGCAAAGTAAAGTGCGGAGACGACGAGACAAACTGTTGTGTTTACAACTGCAAGTGCAACAGTGGAATCAATGAAGAAAGAGAAATACGGTGGACAGAATTTGTCATTGTATGGCTTTCCGATGGGTGCAATTGCGAAGGCGCAACAGCGAAGGACGCGATGGGTGCAAGCAATCCGACGACAGGGGTTTGTCGTGCCATTGAAAAGTCTGCTCGCGTCACTTCGTGTCTGGCAATGGCACGGCTATCAACGATGCCAACTCCTTTGACTTCGTACCCACCCTTAATCTTGGATTTGAGAGAACATCAAGAACAAGTGACTCTAGCAGAAGGACAAGGTATTGGTCGGAGACGTGACTTTGTCCGCTCAGTGAAGACCGACGACAAGCAAGCGGTTTTGCTTCCACCCCCAGTGTCAACGCTGAAAATCATCGGATCTGGAAGAGACTCAGAGCCAGGTAAGCTTTGTTTGTTTTTATCAATTTATGATCTGCTGACTTCAAATTGTCTTCCTACATTAGTGTATAAGAAATCTAAAATGAATCGGCAGCCCAAAACGGATGCATAGGAAGGGTCACGAAACAATTGCAAGATTTTAGAGAACAAACAAACAAGATCTAGACATATGTCGACAGGCCGCGTGCATGCAATCAACCAGAGATCTGTTGCTACAGTATCACTGAATCAACCGACTCTTGAATCGAGAAGATTAAGGAGGTTACTTGATACAGATAGTGATGCAGTTTTCAAGACATCGATAAAGCTCATGCTGAATCATTTTTTTTATTCCCAGAAATGTACCATTGAATTTGATGCAACAACAAAAATAGCACTAGATTTCTACAATTTTGATTTTGCATAGAACACTCCAAAATAATTTCCGGTGAGCATCTCCCGCACCCCTAAGTTTTTTTCAATTTCAGGAGTTATTTCCCTCAGGTATTTTCATGCTTAAATGCTGTGAGTGTGATGCATGTGTAATCTGATAACAAGATCATTGATGCTAATTATATTGCTAATGTATACATTTGATTTTGTATTTACAAAAGCAGCCATTCCTTTGCCCTCCGCATCTAGTGAGAGCTTAGGACCAGGGCCAGATCATGCCTTTGCAAAGAGGGACACGACTACATGTGAGGGTATTGTTATTGGAACACAGACTACCTCAAGTTGGCAGAGCTGCAGATGATAATTACATAACAGGCCTCTGTGATTAATCGTCTGACTGAAGATGTTTCTGGCTTGAAGAAAGACAACATGAAGGTGAAGGAGAACATACGCTCTTTTCCTGTTGATTCTCTACTGAAAAATGACACTGCAGTATGGTTTCACACATATGGTGATCTTTCGGTATGCATGTACCTACTTCGTAAAAAAAAGGCAGGTCTACATTACTGGGTTGATGAGCTGCCAAAGGCCACATCACTCCAAAGAGCAAGAAGCTTATTTTGTCATGTAATGGTTTATATAATTTACTCTGGTACTGTATAGAATAAAGGGCCCATTATCAATCAAATCTCTGGTCTGGTCTGAGTTTGTTTCATCAATGATTGTATGTGAGCTTACGAACATAACGATTCCCACTTTAAATAAATGCGATCAAGATAATTAGGTAGACAACATGTCAAGAGACGTTTATTCCTTATTTCTTGTTATAATTGAAGGATATTATTATGCAATATACTGCTTTGTTTTTTAAAATGGCTTCAAATTGTCTCCCTTGTACCGACACTTCAGTACACAATTTGTGCATTCACTTGAGTTATTTCGTAAAGAAAATTACCCCCCAAAATTATTCAAAACAGTCTTTGACATATCTACAGTTTAATTAAAAGAAAAACTGTATTTTATTTTAAGTGATAAATAAATATAGACAAATCTTGGGACTGTGCACAAACTGATCGGCTTGAACTCAAAAGTCGCAGCCAAGAATCTTCTGCAACTTTTGAGTTCAAGTCTGTCAGCTTGTGCACGGTCCCACAATCAGTTCAAAAAGAATTTTCCTTGATATAGCCTTGAAAAAAAAAAGTCAGTAACAAATTTTGTACAAACAAATTTGTTCAAGGGAGACAATTGGAATCATGTTTTTTAAAATCGGTGAATTGCATTATAATTTCCTCCAAAAAATAACAAATAACTGTGAAATAAATTGGAAAAAAAGTGCTAACATTATTACCTTCATCAGATCGATGTGTATGACAAGGAATTTCTATGTTTGCTGATTTGGTTGTCCGGTAATGACTTTCATGCACAGGGCTTCTAAATTCACTCGCTCAAACGCTCATGTCTGCACCAACATTCACACACGTCCATATTCATAAGGGATGGTGACAACACGCTCTTGAACAACAAACATGGCACAAAACGAATGAACATTTCAAACATTTCGCTATTGAATGAAATCATCAGTACATGGATATCAAATCATAAAACATCTCACAAAATACCTCCTTGCCATTCCGAAGTTGAAGAAGAATACAGTCCGGCATTACACACACTACACTTTCATCACTGAGAATCGCTGTTCACAACACATGTCCTCGGCTCTGATACGTTCTCCGAATAATACACACAAGTCATGGATGATGGTATAGTCCGTACGAAGCCGAAACACTTCTTACTATCCTCTGACACAAGTTCTTATCAGCTTCCACAATCTTCTGTCTTAACTGCAGGCATTTAAAAAATTAAACCTGGACTCACACACAGAAGTGACAGCACTACGTACCCTCCCTCGCTGTAAACAAAGTACTGATTTTACCTGTCCATATTGAAACTACATACATTTTTCACTTGACAGAACAGTTAACTGTTGCTACCAACTTAATTAACTGGTATTGGAAAAAAACATCACACCTTGAAAACCCTAGTTCAGTATATCATAACTATATGCAGCCTTCAAACGGTTGGTACCGGTTGTTGAAGATCTCTTAGTCGCGCTTCCTTGCATCCGGACTTCTTGGTCAAACTTGAGGCCTCGAAGAGTCGTCCGGGGAAACTTGTCTTGTCTTGAAGCATACCTGAAAATGAAATTATTTTTTTTACTTGACACTAAAGCAAATCTTATGCTGGGTACAAATGCTAAAACAAGTTGCGCCAGTCTGTCAAACATGTATAACGATACTGAACGCAGTACATTTCACAAGGACAATGCTTAGCTGAAAACCAGCATCCACGTCGAATAAGGTAAATGGCAACCCAGCATAGCGCAGTAGCAAAACTGTCCCTCAGGAAATCACGCTTCCCTGTGTTTAAAACAAATCTGTTTAACTTTCTAAGCTTGTAGCCCTGAAAGTCAAAAAATTATGCACTAGCCTCTGGCTAGTGATTCTGAAAACGTACCAGCCAGAGAGCAAATTTTACGAACCAAACCAACAATTTGATTCAGCATCTTCACTCGCATTTGGCGAGTAGATGAACACTTCTACTCACCAGTTGCATGCTTCTACTAACTATGGCGAGTAAAATACTTGCCACTTTCACTGTTTCAGGGCTGGTTTGTTTTTAACCTAAACATAATGTTGTAGTTTTCCAGAAATTGCTCTACACACAAACATACACCACCGCCCTGGTCTCTTGACTAAATGTAAAATGCATAGTTTGTTGATAATGCACTTTATAAATATCACTGTTTCTCTTTCCCCAGTCTTGTAGCTGTTGTAGTTAACAAGCTCTATATTTTAACTTTGAGACTTATGTTCTGAAAAAAATAGATCACACTCTGATGTAAACCTCTAGGTAACGCAACCCTAATTTCCTTAATATTAATTATTATACACACTTACTTAACAATTTGTATGTCATCGAGAGCAGCTGGTGCAGTTTTCATGGCAGCATACCCCTTCCACATACATTTGTAGTGCAAGTTTTGTCTGCTGGCACAGTGTCGATTCCTTCAGCCATGTAGTGTGAAGCAGCAAAAAGTGTGGCGGCCACATGGTTGCAAGACTGTCCTTTCTGGGTAAAAACAACAACACACATTCAAATTCCGTTTGTGTCATCTTGATTTTCCTTAGCCTGCTAATAACAATTAACTTTATCTTTCCTAGGAATTCCTACAGAGACCTTGTAAGCGCATGCTGTTGATATCTATATAAAATATATACCGGCTCAGAATGGAATTTGATCTTACTGCAGTGATAACCTTCATTGACAAGAGGATTCACAAACACATGTGTACGTACACATTAAATAAAACTCCGCACTCAGGTACCTGGTATTCTATTGAACATGCCTAGCCAACATGGCATGGTCTCCTGGAGATACTGATTGAAATTACATTAATATGCTGCTCATAACTTTGTCAAAAATGACAGCTTTTGCATGCAGACATTTTCAGTAGAGAATTATGAATCTCTGTGTGTGTTTGTCACTTTGTGTGCCATGCATTATATGACTGAGTATGAAAACTGATTGTGTAAGATACCAAGTAACGCAGCCATCAAGTTAATCCCACAAAACATACAAGGCCAACAACACTTACCCAGCAATACACTCGCAGTAGGCTCCAAGTGCCTGTCCGGTCAGCGTCCCCCCACAACAGCATACACTTCGTTGCGAGTCTGCTTCATTGACGTCAGCACACTCGCTCTGAGTCTGATCACCACAGTTGCTTACTAGCTGTTGTGCCATGCAGAAAGACATTTTATGCACACAGTATGTCTATCGTTTACCCCAAGGTTTTGCATTCTTTGCGCTGGATGCGTCGTATAACTTGTCGAACGTCGACGCAGTAGTATCAGTAAGAAAGTTGATCCAGAGATCTGTAGATCTGTGGTCGATCACCTCTGCTTCGCTTATGCAGGGGAAGTTCGCCAAGTCTTTCGTCCATATACCACCAATAGCCGTTTCAAACCATACCTTCATGCATGTCCTTGACTTTTAGTTCATGATTTTGAACAAGATAATCCGTTTTCTTGCAGAATTTCTCAAAATAATCCTCTGGCAATAGTACTTCGAGCACCGACAGTGAAAGAGGTATTTCAGGCTGCCCCTTATTTCCGGTTATCAGAGAGAGGCTGCCGTGCCCTAAAATCTGATTGGTCGAAACGCTGGGGGCAAAGGTTATACGAAAAAGGTCTATTCAATAGAAATGAAACTCAGTCTCGGAAACCTTAATGGATCCCCGATAGTACAGGTTTGAATCCTTAATAGCACAGAGGTACCACGAGTTCACACGGATGCACAAAAGTGCATGTGTACCGTAACTGTCGTTCCCAAGCTCACATGTGTAAAAATGAACACAGAAGCCCCAAAAGTATACTTTGAAACCTTTTTTTGCTGTTCCGAATTGTTCCACCGCGCGCGCAGTCTTGGCTCATGACCTTTTGCACACGTGTTTACTACGTCACACACTGCTCGAACAAGTATGACCACTCAGTATTTACAGCAGCGAGGAAGAGGAGGAGTACGACGGACCACGTTTGAGCCAGGCTATCGTTCTTCCTACCAGTTTGAACCACGGAAGAAAGACGAGGAAAGAAGGCCACAAGACGCTGCTCGTAACAGAGCCAGCATGCAGAATCGGCAACACTGACTGGTATAATAATAATAATAATAATAATAATAAGAACATTTATATAGCGCTAAATCAAAAACTTTCGTTAAAAAGGCTTGCTCTAAGCGCTTGACATCTAAACTAAAACGTCATTCACACTCTTTACAATGATGTACAAGAACTTCATGTCACACTCTTTCATTCAGTATAGCACTGTGATTACTATTGTTGTCGCTATCTTCTGCATGCTAGATCAAAAGTCATGTGCGTTTTCCACTCATCAGTTCTTGTGCTTCCGTTGGTAAGCTTATGTTAAAGGCACAGTAAGCCTCCCGTAAACCATCACAGAGCTCCCCGAGCGTCTAAATACAGTACAAGCATACTTCCATTTGAACGCTCAGCGAACGGGAACATCCTGGCTGCTTTCTGTCGAGCGTGATAAATTTTCAAAGAATTTATTTTCGTGGATGAGTCCTCTACGACATTTGCGCCTCGTTTTGGTGCTGGCTGTATACAATACCGGAAATCACGCCCGGAAGTACTTCGAAGTCAATACCAACATGGATGACACTCAGTCAACAGTCGAACGCTGAAGAAGAAGATAAAATCATGGAAGCAGATAACCAACCATCTGTGATCCCTCGAAAGCGTAAGAGGGTGACAAACCCAAGGCACAACGTCTTGTCTGCATCGGAGAGAAAACGGAGACGCAACCAAAATCAGCGTGTCCAAAAGGCAAAAGTAATTAGTATCGGAAAACAGGTGAACAGATGGAAAGAGCTGAAGGAAAGCCTCGGTCTGACAAATCCTAGTTTGGCAGAACTCCTCCTCGACACGTACGTTGTTGTATTCTCTTTGCTTTGTTTTCTTTTGCTTTTGTTTTGTTATTCATCCACGGGTATTTTTCTGATCATGCAATGCATGCATGCGTTTGGGATCGACAAGGGTAACCCAACAACGTACTTGCTCAGTCTGTGCACAGCCACATGCAATGATGCATTGTAAATTGAACCATTTCTGATCGCTGTGAAAACTACAGCCCTGAAAGTGGCGAGTAATTTACTCGCCATGGTGAGTAGAAACATGTAACTGGCGAGTAGAAATACTCATCTACTTGCCAAATGCCAGAAAAGTTACTGTAACAAATTGTTGGTTTGGCTATAGTAAAGTTTGCTGTCTGGCTAGTCTTAGTATTAGTAAAGTTTAAGAATCACTGGCCAAAGGCTAGTGTGCCATTATTTGGGACTTTCAGGCCTGAACTAGCAGTAGCATACACAAAAACGTTAGCATAACTGCAATGTATAGAGGTTTTTTTGCATTCTTTTTGTTGCTAAAAATAGAAACAAATGTTCATTAGATTTAAAATTAATGTTCAAGCACTGTCTGCATCAGCAAACGCAAACACTATTCATTTACCATCTGCTGTTTACTGTTTCTGTTCAATATATATATATATATATATATATATGCATTGTAATGGTTGTGTTTTTGTTTGTCAGTTATGAAACTACAAAGTCTTACAATACAAGTACAACTACAAAGATGTTACATACAGACCATGAAGCTGTACCACATGTACCTGTTTCTGTTCCAAGCAGGTAAGTAAACCAACTTCTAAGCACTAGCATTGAATTTTATTTGTTAAAAAAAAAAGGTTCATATTTAGACTAAAATTTAAATTAAAAAGCATCCAATTCCAACTGTGAACAAGTATGAATGATTTCTGCTAAGTCTAGGGATAAGGAATATTTATATAATCCAGTTACAGTGTTAGGTTACCCTCATGGAAATTTGGGCTGCTTTCTTCCTGGGGAAAGCGAGCTGCCATACAATGATAAAGTCAAGGCACTACCCATTTTTTTCCTGCATGTGTGTATTCATGTTTCCAAGCACTGAGACTTTCGCTGTGAATTTAGGTTCTTTATCGTGTGCATGCGCGTGAGCACATAGGGGTGCGCAGACACCAGGGAGAGTCTGCACAAAGTTGAAATAAATTCCTCAAAAAATGTGGGAATCGAACCCACACGTACACTGATAGCGATTTATAAGTAGTAGAAGTATTATTGAACGCAGCACCGCTACAGAAAGAGCTATTTCCCCACTACATACAAGTTGCGTCTAATGACAGTTGCCATGGTACCACCTGCTTCATTTTTTTAATTTTTAGCATTCCCTAGGCTATATACAGGTTGTTTTAGAGTGACACAGTGCGTTGTATTTTACAGAGCTGCTTCCGAAAAAGAGCCCGTCCCAGGTACCTCAGGGGTACTTACTTCAACTCCAGCAACCACCACGCACTTATTTCACATGGGCCACCCAACACCTGGAATGTCAGAAATATCTGCAGCTGAATCTGAGAGGTATGAAGACTTAAGTTTTGAATGTAAAGGTGCAATAAATGTGAATTGAAAATTAAAAAATTAAAAATTGTGTGAGGAATTGGTATTGAACCATATAATTCTATGATCATGTACTTTACAGTTGTCAAGTTCATATTTTGTAGGTTGTGTCTTGTTGTTTTTTTACAGGATGTTTATTTGGCTTTTTTTATGTTGATCACGTTTTTTGTTGTTTTCAAAAAGTAAACATGCGAGTTATCTTGTCACTGACCTGTGTAAAGCTTAGTTTTGTTCCAATTTATTTCAGTGAAGGCCAGTTGTCTGGTGTTGAGAAAATTCTTACCACAGACAGTGAAGATCAGGTTGGCCCAAAGCAGGGGTAAGTCTCTTTCACTATTTGCTGTGAAATGGCAAACAAAATCATCTCTTTGTTGTGAAATTACTAACAGAATCATCAACTTCAAGCAGTAACAATACTATAAACATCTCTGCTTATCTTTCCTTTCCTCTCTTTTTGGTCGCCCAAAATCCAAGGACGAAAGCCTGAATGTACATGTAGAGAAAAAGTGAAGATGTTTTATCAGTGTCAAATCAAAGGGAGCAGCTAGCTTCTCTTGCATGTGTAGCATTCCTTCCTATCATTGTGCTATTATGCTTTTTTATGCGGTGCAATTTTAGATCTGCTGCTGGTTTCCCACACACAAGTTATCACCACTGCAATGTAATCAATCAATCAATCAATGAGGCTTATATCGCGCATATTCCGTGGGTACAGTTCTAGGCGCTCTGCAGTGATGCCGTGTGAGATGAAATTTTATACGGCCAGTAATTGCAGCCATTTCGGCGCATATTTACCTTTCACGGCCTATTATTCCAAGTCACACGGGTATAGGTAGACAATTATTAACTGTGCCTAAGCAATTTTGCCAGGAAAGACCCTTTTGTCAATCATGGGATCTTTAACGTGCACACCCAATGTAGTGTACACGGGGGGGGGGGGGGGGGGGGGGGGAGTTCGGACACCGAAGAGAGTCTGCACACAAAGTTGACTCTGAAATAAATTTCCGCCGAACCTGGGATCGAACTCACGCTGACAGCGGCCAACTGAATACAAATCCAGCGCGCTACCAACTGAGCTATATCCCCGCCCCATGTAAGACAGAGAGAGTGTGTGAAACTGCGAAAGAAAGAAAAGCAGAAGTGGCATTGTGTGAATCATCTATGTATCTGTCTTGCAGAGAACACATGTATGCACTGTCAGAGACATGTGTAGGGCCTTTTAGTATTTAACAACGATACTCTTGTAAATTGTCGGAATGTGGTTTATGGTCATCTGCTCCACCACTGCTTTAGTTGTCTTGCAATAAAGAATGATCACTATTATTATAGTAATGATCTTAATTTTGGAAGTTGGTAGTCATAATTTTCATCAACATTTTTGCTGGGATTTGTCGAGTGAGCAGGCCTTTTCTGTCTTCTGTATCTCCTCCTCATAAGAAATAAAAGCCGAGCGCATCATTTACCATATCTTACTTCTCAATACACTGTAGCGGATAGGAGTGGTTCTGAAACCAGCTTTGTGATTGGCCAAACTTCTTACATTCGGACCATTGAACATGAGGCTCACAGTTATTTTTGCTCTTCCGTTTCCTGTGATTTTTAGCAGTGTGAAAAACAACTGAGCAGTATTTACAGAATGTGTGAGTGTTTTAACCAGGTTTATGATATTGATTGCATGCAAGTGCCTAGAATAGGTCTTCCTACGTTGTGTGCGGTTTGAGACAGAAACTGTTTACACTGCCATAAGGCTAAAGGCATTGCTTGGAGGTAGCAGTAAAATTAGACACCAGGGCCCGTATGCATGAACTAGAAGTAAGAAACACTGGAAGTAGAGGCCTCTTTTCGAAGTGGGAACTCCCGAAGTCAACTTTCTAACACTGTTCACAATGCATGAACTGACTTGAACGCCAAAGTAGTGACAGCGAGAGTATTAAGGTCAAGGTCGGGGAAATTGGGGGAATCCCTACTAATACGCATGCGCACGTTTCTATCAACATGACTTGTCAACGAAAATGGCAAGGCACGTGTGCCGCTCAAAAAGAAAGTAGACACGGAGGGGCGTTCTGCGCCTTTTTCAGATGGTGAAATTGCTGTACTCTTGACAGAAGTGTTTTACGAAAGAACGGTTATTCTGTCCAAATTTCAGAACAGTCTAACTGTTAAACATAAAGACGCTGTCTGGTCCAAAATTGCCAAAGAAGTGTCGGTCGCTCTCTCTCTCTCTCTCTCTCTCTCTCTCTCTCTCTCTCTCTCTCTCTCTCTCTCTCTCTCTCTCTCTCTCTCTCTCTCTCTCTTACGACACACGCACACACAGACAAACGTACACGCATGCACATACTGACACTATGACACAAATGACACTGACGGCACTTTATAAACACACACACACCACACACTGCACACACACACACGCGCGCGCTCGCGCGCACACATATACACACACACACGCACCCATACACGCGAGCAAACAGTCACAAACAAATAACCACACACTCACTCTCTCTCACTTTCTCTCATTCTCTCTCAATCTACACTCATACACACACTGAAACTATGATGACACAAGTGACACGTCACACACACACACACACACACACACACACATACACACACACACACACACACACACACACACATACTCACCGTAGTGACACACATAATTATACACACGCGCGTACAGTTGAAAATCAAGACATGATATGATTTTTTCAAAGCATAGGAAGGTTTCTTTTGCAAATGAATAAAATTAACACAGAGGCA
>NC_090252.1:7703342-7728342 GCF_037325665.1 Littorina saxatilis | reverse complement strand
CGGCATGTAGAGCGCGGAGAGCACAGTTAATTGTGGTTCGCGCTATATAAGCTCTTCATAATAAATAAATAATATATTCATTTGAACTCTCGTGTTTGTATTTTTTTTTTTTTAGATTTAACTTTTACGCTCAGAGGAATGCAATGTTACAGAATTGGTGTGAAAAACGTGCTCACGCGGCACACCTGGCTGGCTTAGGTCAGCGTTATGCGTCACTGAGGCTCATCCGGGGTTAATATTTACCCACTTTTGGTCACATCGCTGAAAATGTTACCAGAGTACAACAAAAACTATTGACTCTAGTGCTTAACCCTTTTCAGACAAGATAGTACTAATCGTCCTCAACAACTTTTATTTGTAGACACTATGCAAAAGTTTATTGGATTTTTTAAAAATGATTTAAAACGTCCTCTGCTGGTCACCCGGACGGACTATATCTATTCATTATAAATTGTCCCACTTTATAGTGTCCTGGTCAATTTCAAAGTGTTATAGGTTTCTTCTCTTTCACGCGAGCAGTGTTGATCTGAAAGAACATAGGCAACAGCAGGATGTTGTGAATTTGACGAAAAATACAAAATTGATAATAAAGATGGCTAAATATTTTAGTCGCTTCTTTTCTAAGTTGACTCATGATGTTACGTCTCACTGGCACCGCACGCTACTTTTCCTGCACGTCATGCGCTGTGATTGTCAGACTGGTTTAATATAGATTAATTGTTATTGATATACAGAAGTAGGCCAACCGAATCCGTGAAGACTAGCTGTCCAGCACAGTGCCTTCAACATAGCAGCTGTCTACCGTTGACGTTGTAGCTTGAATAAATCTAAAACACATTACAGTGCAGAGACACACATATACAGTGGAATCCCCATTTTAAGACCTCAAAAAATCTGAAAAAATCAGGTCTTAAAAAGGATGGAGTCTTAAAATGGGGGAAGATTTACAGAGGTTATGAAGAGGAAAGCTGAGAAAACAGGGTCCTAAATTGGGGGGGGGGGGGTGTCTTAAAAGGGGGGTTCCACTGTATACACTTTTGAATGCATTTTTTTATGGCCATCCCTTTATGTGCTTTGGTGACACTGTTTTCACTTATTTCAGCCCAGAGGAAGTACAGAAAGAGGCAACAGAGGTGAGCTTCGAAGAGATGTTTTTTGGAGAACTGAAGCAAGAGGACCCTCAGGAAGAAGAAGAGGAGGAAGGCTTCATTGGGAGAGGAATCCACCTGGTACATGAGCTGGAATGCGAAAAGGTGGCAAGCTCTCCCATGGCCCTTTGCTCCGTTGAGCAGGTCAAGCAGTTGGCCCTGACCTCCATCACCACCTGCATAGCTGACAGTGACAAGTGTGGCAAACCAGTCACACTTGAGCACAGTTTTGTGGGCTCTGCTTTGTACGTCAAATGGGTAAGACTGGATCACAAGATATATAATTCACAATAAATAGACCCTTTTTAGTTGACAGCACTGAGTAGTAAGAGAATCAGCGTCTGAACAGCTGAATTTTGATTGATTAAGGATACAAAAGAATGCACTAAGTTAGCCATTATTTGTGACAGTCATGGTCATGTCCATAAAAAACAAACTCATGAAAACTCTCTGGTTCCAATGAAAATCTTACGATCCTGTTTTTTTCTGACAGGTATGCGATAGTGGTCATGTGAGCAACACCTGGTGCTCCCAGCCCATTCTCAACAGGCGCCTTCACAGCGGGGACTTCCGTTTGGCAATGGCAATAGTGACATCGGGCAACAATTTTGGCAAAATCGAAATGCTGGGGAAGCACCTGAACTTGAAGATGCTCTCAAGGACGTCCTTCTTCCAGATTCAGGGCCATTACATTGTTCCAACGATCGATGATTTCTGGAAGGATCACCAGACCAGGGTCCTGGACTCAATTAGAAACAAGGAGATAGTTGTTTTGGGTAATTCATTGATTTGATCTGTGTGTGATTTTTCTTCTTTGGAAGCTACTTGCATTCTTGCAAAATGGCAGAAAGAATAATGGCCAGTGTTGTCACGCATGAAAATGTAATGTGATTCCAAACCCACCCTTCTTCCCTTGACAATTATTTTTATCCTGTCTGAAAGAGTGAAAGTCCAAGCCAGCCGCAATGCATTGATGATCAGGCCGTTACCACTCCTTGAAAAATAGTTGCATGCAAGTAAGTTTCTTGGTCTTTTGCAGGAGATGGCCGCAATGACTCGCCTGGGTACTGTGCCCAGTACTGCACATACACTTTGATGGACAGTGAAACCAAAAAAATCCTGACCATCAAAACTGTAGACAAGAGGGAGACGGACGGAAAGTCGCCACGAATGGAGACAGAGGGCTTCCGCAGGGCAATGAGTGACCTCCTGCAGAAGGGCATCAATGTGAAGGAGGTGGTCACAGATGCACACACAGGCATTGGAGCTGTGATGAGTGAGTATGCGATAATGGCAAAAGCTTTAAAAAGAGTTTCGTTGTTGGGTTTTTTAACATCTGTCAGGTTGTTATCAGAAGAAAACATTTTTTTGACAAGTAATGGTTTTTATTTTTTAAAGTACACATACATTGTTGTGTGAGCTTACATTTGCACTAAATTAGTTCAGTTCCAAGTGTTGTTATACAATTAAAACACAAAGTAACGACACTGTTGCTTATATTTCAGAGGGCACATATCCTGCTTTGAGTCATTCGCACGACATCTGGCATGCTGCGAAGAACCTGAGCAAGAAACTAACAAAGGTATATTGTCATATGGTGACAAGGTTTCTTTCTTTACTTTACTTTCTTTATTTGGTGTTTAACGTCGTTTTCAACCATTCAAGGTTATATCGCGACGGGGGTGACAAGGTTGATTTAAATCGTTTTGTTTATGGCAAGTAATAAGCTGATAATTTAGTGTTTATTCATGAAAGCTTTTCACATTTTACCTGACGGACAACATAAGTGAGTGATGCTGCGTCAAAACTGTTCTAATTGAGGAGAATTTAGATTATGTCATACGATGTTTGATCCAAATCAGACTTATAAAAGAAGCGTCTATAACTGTTTCATGTCCTAGTGTTTCTGTTAGAATAGAAGTAAGTAACAGACACAATGGGACCCCTTTTAAGACCTTCAACAATCTGAGAAAACTGTGTCTTAAAGTTAAAATGTTGGTGAATTTACAGAGGTTATGAACAGACATTCTGGAAAAGTAAGGTCTTAACAGGGGAGGTCTAAAATTGGGAGGTCAAAAGGGTGTTTCATGATCATTATTTCCTTGAATGAAGGCAAGTGCAACCTTCCCATATACTGCAAAGACCTTAGCAGCTTTACCTGAGACAAATGACCCAGTGGGTAATAACAAAGAGATTCCAAAAATCAAACCAAGCAAGATGGAAGCATTATTATAACTTATATGACAGTGTTAAATGCAATAATCTCACCTTCAGTGTTCTATCTTCGAACAATATGGAAAAGACACCATGTTGGTAAACTTTATTTTGCATTGGAAGGGCAGTAATACTGAGATGGTTATTGTTGTAAAATTGAATAGATTAGGAAAGGTATGTAAAGTAGCTGTATGCATAATGCACAATTTGCTTCTGTATTTTAGCTTGGAAGCCTAAGGAAACATGCTGCTCTACAGAAGTGGACGAAAGACATCGTGAATCATTTTTGGTTCACCTGCCGAACAGCTACAGACCACAGGCAGTTTGTGGTATGTTTTTTTTAATGCTATGCATGTACTTTAAATGTTAAAAAGTTGACCTCCATGGCCAACAAACAGCTGTCACCCCATGCACTTAATTATATAATTGCCATATAAAATGTGCTGACTTTTGGGGGTAAATTTCAGATAAGGAAACAAGGAAGATATATGAAATCCGTTCGTGTAACAAGGCATAGAAAAACTAATTGCTCTGGATACAAACTGAGGGGGGTTGTTGTCAATATGTAACTAAACCACATATTTCAGCCTTCAGTTTATCGATTATGTAAGTCCTAGTAGCAAGGTTGTTTGAGTATGTATCTTTTTTTTTAAAACTTGTGTACAGGAGCTCCTTCGCGGTGTTTTGCACCACATCACAGGAGACCATGAGTGGGCCCTTGGATGCTGCCAGCATGGTGAGCTGTCTGAGAGTGACAGAAACAAACCTTGGCTGGACGCCAGAGAGGACAGCGATACCATCAAGGAACTGGCTAACATTCTCCTGCACCCTCGCCTTCTCAGTAAAGTGAAACACTACTTGAACTTCCGGTGAGTTGTTTTCGTTTAAGGTGGGATCTTTTTATTACATTTAGTCTAGTTTGGACAAAATATTTTTCATGTAGACGATTTTTGGATAACAAGAATTTGGCTATTGACTGGGAATCGAGAAGAGGGTGATAGTATTTGCATTAACATGTGGTTTGTCCGTGTGTAAAGAATAAACCTGGGCTATCAAGTTATTAAAAACAGCATCAGAACACCGATAAAGTGAGCATAGCATGTTCAGTTTGGTATGGTAACAATACTGATAGCAGTAGTATGAACTTAGACCCATGATATCTGACATCTGTGCATTATGACAACACAGGAGCACAGCTGACCTGGAGGTGTTTCACCAGCACATACTCATGTATTGTGCCAAGAGGTATGCTTACACGCCTCCAGTGTACAGGATCAGGAATGTCCTTGCTGCTCTGGACCACAACTTCCATTTGGGGAGGAGTGTGAAAACAAAACCAGATGGACAAATCCAGTAAGATATATATTAAAATGGTGTTGTTTTGTCATTATTTTGCTGTTTTTATGTTGTTTCAATTGTTTGTTTCTTGTTACGGGTTATTGTGTTCTTGGTTACTTCAGCACACATACCAACATACACTGTCCACATCAATAGACACAAACAAGCTGATGGTATCCCTTTTTTCTGCATGAAAAGAAATCATAGAAATTGCAATCACATTACATTTGTTCATAACATAAAACATCAAATTATGAAGAGAAAACTATTCAAAACAGTCAGAGAAAAAAGACACATCAATTATGTTTCCAGGTACATTTCACACAGGGTAGGCAACTATGTGAGCAATAGTGTGGAACGTGGGTTAGAACTATTATGTAAACTGCAGTAAAGCTGCAGTAAACCAAAAGTATCTTTTATACAAATTCTCTATACTCCTTTTTTTGTTCTTCAAAGTACTAACACGAGACTTTAGTGGGGGGTTGCTAAGACTGAGAACTGTGTTACAAAAAACTAAAAAGGTATGTTGCCATAACGTTGTTATTGAGAAAAAATATATGTTACAATCACGAATATATTGACCCAGCGTGTAAAGTGATTGTTGTGTAAGGCTTGCTTTGGTCAATATATCCTCACATTTTTTTTATTGGTAGGTACCACCGTTGCTTCAATAAAAAAAGTGGACGGTGGACTGTGTTCCCTGTGAAAGAGGAAAAAGACTACAGCTACCTAAAAGACCTGACCCTCCAGGCTCTTCTCAAGCGCATGCAGGACAGACGCGGAATGAAGAGGAGCAGAGACCTGGAGGATGCTGATCCCCGCCGCATTGCCCGAACCATCATGGGTCAGGCTCCGCCCCCAACTGCTCAGCTGGCAGCTGAGCAGGTGTCCAGATTTTCTGGCACACCAGCTTTTTCTTCAAACTAGACTTGCAACCCTCTTAGCTAACCAGTTTTTAGAAAGTTCTGACCAAACATTATTAATACCTCAGAGCTGAAAGAACAAAACAGAATTTGTATTCTTCCAATTGTTTACAGCATGTGTTTGGTGAAAAATAAATATCTGCTGCAATCCACTCATTACTTCTTTGTTTACCCGACTTTCCCATTTTTGGAAGGCTTTATCCCAGGTCATTTTGCCTGTGTAATCTTAGATTCAGGATCTTTAAAATTGACCTCAGATATTTTTGTTAGGCTATATATTCCAAGGTGTTAAAACCCTTACAGAATGGACACCATAACTTAATCCACAACGTGTACCATAATTATAGCATAAAAAACCTAAAAAACCCAGATTTTCTTGCATTCAGCCGAATAGAAAATGAGTGTTTGGTTAGTTTTTTTTATTTAAACAAAAAGACATCATAAGATCAGAACATAATTATAATCAGTGTAATCAACATGTATAATTTCTATACCACAGTGATTTTAGGTAGTGCTAGAAACAAAAAATCAGTCCACAAAAACTTATGTCGTAATGAATATAATACAACGCTAACAATCTCTAAATCAACTTGTTGGACGATCAACAGTCATTTCGTACACCAAATAACCCAGTACTGTCGTTTCCCCAACTAAAATGTTTGTACTTGTAGTTTCTTGAGACAACATGATTTTGCCAACATCATCTTGCTCTCTGTAATATTAATTGTTCCATCTTTCATGCTCTATAATTCTTTTAGATAATGCCAACTCTACAAACAACGGGCTAAAACAAGCGCCAAGTATCATGTTTTTGTGGCGTACGGAACGCGTTTGAAAGTGGAAGCAAAAATGTATCCGGGTAATAGGTTAGCTCTGTCAAGGGAATAATGGGAAGGTGATGGCTGGTTAGAGATATTGTGGGTATTTTCCAAGCTTGTATACACAATCATTGCTCTTTTGCCCGCCAAAGCAGCTTTTGAATGGGCAAAACAGGGTGTTCATAAGTTGCACTTGAACACAAAATGCAGAAAAACAAACACGTTTCGGTTTCGCATCCGTTGATAATGCCATACTATTTGAGTTCTCTTATTTTGTTGTTGTTGCTGATCAATATTCAATTTCATTTGTTGTGGGTGCGGCACAGAGCTGTGTGATACTGTGTTTGGCAGAGGACGGCTCAAAAAATATGTTCTGTAGGGCAGACAGATCTTGATGATTTTTGACAAATATTTACGGTACGAAGAATTTTGGTCCCCGATAAACAATTAGCGGTCCATTGGAAAGGCATAGTAATTACTCACTAGTATCTTCTGCAATTTTAACCCCAGGTTTCTTGGCCTTGTAGACTTTTTGTAAATCTGACTTTTTGTACTTTGAAGAAAGTATCTACAGCATTTGATTTGAGCACCATTAAAAAAATTACAAACGAAGTGTTTGCAACAAAAAAGTAATTTTTAGATTAGGTGACTCAAATAAAAAAATTTACAAGTACACGTACACAATTATGTGACAAATTTAACCATAATTTCAAGATAAAAGTTTTCTTTTTTTTTCTTCTCAAAAATACCCTTCAGCCCCCATTTTTGGCCTTGTACTGTTCACTGCCACAGACAGATACAAGGAAAAGATGACACATTTGACATGTTATAAATACTGGATGGCTTTAACCATGTTTAATCGCCAAAACGGTCTGGTTTAAATCCGGTGTATTGGCCCCATGCATCTGGAAATTTATCCCTGATCTTCCAAACGCAACACGATGGTATAACACGTCTCTGTCCCGCACCAAGCCTCCCATGGACCCACAATATAAACTGGCGATATGCTGCATGCCTATTGGCTCTGTTGTTGTCGTCTGCCTCGTCATCTGCCCGTATCATGTCCTGGCGATACTTTCTGGCCAGGCTCAGGACAGCTTCATCCAGAATAAGGACCTCAAAATCCTGTTATAGAAAGAAATATGCATTTGTTGTTGTACATAGAAACCGTGGTTTCACATCTGCCATATACTTTTCCTTTCTTCTTTTCATATTGAAAAGTATGTGTGGTATGTAATCTCACTGATGGTTTTAACTTTTTTCAGTAAAGAAATTGAGTTTATGTATGTGTTTTATATGTTCTGCATACAGGATTGTTAGAATTTCCATGTGTTTGCTCTCTAAACACATATATATTAAAACCATTTAAAGTTGCTTTTTTTGTTTTCTCCTTCCTTTTCCTCACAAGTGTCTGTTTCTGGATGAATGTTTATGCAGGGGGCATTGTATATTTCAAGCTTGGGAAAAAAGAGGAAACCAAAATTAGATTGAGAGAAAACATAGTATTATCCATCTGAAGGCTTGTCACATTTTGAGTATACTGGAGACTCACTCCATTTTAAGACCCTGTTTTCTCCGATATTGTTTTCATAACTTCTGTAAATTTACAACAATTTTAAGAGTAAGACTCCCTCCTTTTTAAGATCTGAATTTCTTAGACTTTGTGAGGTCTGAAAATGTGGGTTCCACTGTACCTGCATCAAATGGATAGTATGGAAAGTGCTACAAACACAAACATACAACTGACTTACGGCCAAGAGTGTGAGGCATGTTGCCTTACGGCAACATACTTCTTCAATCGTTTTTCGCATTATGCGGCACTTGCCACAGATGCACCAGTCAGGCACTCCCTCTCCAGCAGGTGGGGGGTGACCATGGTCTGGTCTGTCCGGGGCTGGCTCCAGAACGTCGAAGACCAAGCTGGGGTACTTCTCCAGCATGGTCACAAACAGCTCTCGCAGACGCTGCTCGCTAACAGTTTCAATCATTGTCTGCAACAGTAAATAAGAGAGAAGACAAATGTCATATCATATTTACAATCTCCATGGGTCGGGCTGAAAAAAAGTAACACAACACTAACACTTCAGTAAACAACACCATGTTCCAAATCACATAAGAAACAAAAGAAGTTTGCACTCACTCTCATTCTAGAACGTCTGTCACGAATGACAGTAAGCGCACTTGTAACGGCCAACTGTCCCCTGGAACCGCGTCGAATTCTCTGCCTTCCTCTGCCACCTCTTTGTCTTCCACTTCCATCAGGTTGTCTCCCTCTTCCACCATCACTTGCTTCTCTTGTAGTTGAAACTGTTAGTGTCGCTCCTCTTCTCCCCCTGGGCCGAATAGTTCGTCCCCTCCCTCTCGTTGGAGGTGTTCCCCTCGCTGGAGGGGTTCCTGACAGCGACACATCACTGAGGGGGTACACCCGTGTTGGTGAGCCACTACTGGCTGTAGAGACATCCGCATCAACCTGAAATTGATTTCTTATTATATAATTATCAAATACTACTGAACTCAAACTAACACTTCATGTGTACACACACAGAACACACACACAGAACACACACACAAAATAATTTCGGATGGGAAAATCCTGTTCACAATGACATTTATAAAACAGCAGAGCAAACGCCCTTGAGCAAACCAACCAACTGTGGTTAGTGACTTGCTAACGAATTTACAGTGAGGATGATTTTAATATACTGAACACCTAGTGACCTACCCCTCGGCGAAATCTCAAACAAAAAACCACTGGGACATGAGCTATGACTCGCTTTCAGACCTGAAGAAATGCGATCTAACGCCCACCTATATTTCTGTAACCACAGAACCGAAAGTGAAACTAAAAGGGTGGTGTAGTGGTATCCGGAGTAACCGTTACACCCCCCCCCCCCCCCTCTTCACTTAAAACGTCCAAATATATAAATATGTATGCACTTGAAATCAATCTTATTATTTTGATGTATAGAAACGTCTGGCTTATAAATGAGGTTGATCCAGGACATCATCATGATCGACATGTATCACAAGTCTTGTGAGCAGATTTTTGCCGCATGAAAGAACAAAAGTATACACACTCACCTCTGTGCCCGTAGACTCCGACATATTGTTGTTCACGTCCACAACAAAAACAAAACTAGACGTCTTCCGTGATCACGGTTTCGTCGAAGCCAAAATATGACAAGACTCAAAAGAAACAGACCGTGTTACTGTCAACACTGAAAGGCTGGCGTCTTGTCGGAACCGGAAACGGCACAGAGCATGCGCACAGAACAAACTGGTATCTTCCGATGTCACAGAGTACAAATAAACATAATGATTTCTTGTCTGGTTTACTTGTTCTAAATGGCCATTAAATGTGATTCATTGGCTCTGAATGCGGCATTAGAGGTAGTTGTAGGCTATAGCTAGTGTGTTTCATCAGGCTAAAACTGTTTTTATCGTGAGAAGATTTGAATCGTTCTGTAAACCATTTTCGGCATACTGGGGCTTTAACATGACAGGATTATGCTAAGCTGAGCTTTTCAAGCGTCTTGTTTTCTTACCACTTGGATATTTTACTTGGGACTGTACAGTTCAGAATAAATGTATCTGCAGTGTTGCCTACGCTTGACGATCTCTTTCCCCTCTGGGAATTCTAAGCACGGTTTTTTTTCCGTTTACACAACAAAACATGTTGATAGTAAGTCAAATTGCGTAATGCCATTTTCTCGTACAGAATGACATTGATGTTGATGATATTTTCACTGATTCGTAGACACAGTGTTTCGTTTTAGGTAATGCATGGAACCACAAAACAGTAAAAGGGAGCTTTCTGAAATGGCGGCGGTGATTTCAATATTCAGAGATCTATCTCAGGAATATTGCCTTACATGTGCCTATGCCCCTGTAACCTTTTTATGTATTTTAGATCTGCCATGATACGATTTGTAAAACGACGGAAGGACATGAGTTATGGTCTAAAAGTGGTGATTTTGGGTATTTATTTTAGGAAGGAAATCGTGTCAGAGATGTCGTTTGGTCAGTAGGGAGGTTGGGAAATAGTTTTTTCAAAGGTAGAAGGACATTTCGAGTAGGCATTGAAAATGAACGAAAGGCAATTCTGGGACGATACCAAGGATTGTTGTGAATGATGCAGACAAAGCGTGTGTGGTTTTTTTTTTTATAAATCAGTGCAGAATTTAATCTTGAGTGAAGCGGTATGTTTTTGAAGAACTCTTCAAAACAATCTTCGTTCTGTTGAATAGGAGGATGTGTGTGTGTGTGTGGGGGGGGGGGGGGGGCATAATGGCGTGTGCCCGATTTCAACAGAAAAACTAGGAAGATCTATCGTAGATCTGAAAATAAATAGTGATGAACAAAGATTAATTTGTTTGTGCGTGTGTGGGTGTGGGTGTGTGTGTGTGTGTGTCTGTGTGCGTGTCATAGGCTTATTTAGTACCGGATTTTTTCAACCAACCACATTCGTTTCGTGCCATATAAGAAAGTGCTACATCACAAATTTTGCATACACGTCATGTCCGGTTGGCGGTGAAACGAAGTTCACACCCAAAACACAAACGACTTTCGTTGATTTGGGCGATTCTACGAATCTACTTTCGTTGACTTTGTATTCATGTTTTGGTTATTTCTGTATGCAAACCTTTAATCTATTGGATATAGGTTACCTGATCGTGATTTTAACTGTTCATATCTTCCTACTTTAAGGTCTGGAGTGGACGCTAAAGTCGATCTTTCACTACATTTCTGTAGCATACATTTGCCTAGGTTGCGATTGGGAAAACCAAAGATGGCGGCCAGGGCTGAGGTGCACGAAGCAAAAGTGGGTGACAACCAATGGGAGATCTGCCCAAGTCGGTCCGCCCCCTCCCGGTCGGGGTGCACGAAGCTTTTTTCCCAGGGTTGCGTACCGAATGGGAGGCTCCCGTTTGGACCAGCTAGCTAGCAGCCCCACTCAAAGAAGTTGGCACCCAAAAAAATGGGGACACCCCGAAGCGTCCCGGTACCAAAGCATCCCGGTACCGAAGCGTCCCGGTACCAAAGCGTCCCGGTACCGAAGCGTCCCACTATAACGCGTCACAGGACTTAGACTTTTTTTTTTAAACCTTGACCAAGATACAAGTTAAACGAAGATACAAGTTGACGGCGCCTAAGCCTCTAGGGGGGTCCGGGGGCATGCCCCCCCGGAATTTTTTTTTATCCAAAGAAGAAAAAGAGCTATCTGGTGCATCCTGAGCCAATAAATTACCTCTTTTTGGGGGGGGGTGGGGGTGGGGGGGGTTACATAACCCGTGTAACCCCCCCCCCCCCCCCCCAGATCCGCCCTTGCTATTCCCTTGTCTTTTTTCTGCTTTCTCTGGGACCTTTGGACAGTGTCAACTTGTCTACAAAGTGATAAGGAGATAATGCTCAACAAATTGAAAGCGGAAACCGATCAGTCTTATCAACTTTGTGTAAAAAAGAGTGACAAAACAGTGTATATTTACACTTTCCTACTGGCTGTCTTACCAACGTTGGCGCAGTGCAGTTGCTTGAGCTAGTGAAACACTTTTAGACGCTTAATGGCAGCCAGAAAAAGAATACTCGATTACTAAGTGAAGTTTTAACAGCTACTCCTTGTGATTTATTCGGCATCAGTTCAAATCTTGCTCATCAGTGGCATTTGGCGTTCCTTATTTTGGTTCTCCTCGTGTGGCAAATGAGTGGATCGCCTCTTTCTGAAAGAAAGGACATAACAAATCGGTGCGATTTCAAGGCACATACACAGTCCAAACGTTCACTTACTCTCTGTCTCTCACTGGGATGAGACAAAGTTTTATTGTGACGAATGTTTTTCTTGTTACCTCAGCAGGAGCATGGATAAAACTGATCAAAAACGGAAAAAAAGAAAGTCAGACTGGGGTCCAAGGGCCGCGAGGCCCTGGTGGCGCACAGGAGAGAAACCGTGCGGGTAAACAAAACATTTGATCTTTAAAAGTAACTGGAAGCATTTATTGGCATCCCAAACAGACGATCTTTGCATACAAATGACAACAAATGCGTTAAAACAACACATTGTTGAACTCATTTAGACCTATTTCATTTTCTTGTCTTTTCTTTGGTCCATCCAATCACATGAGGATTCTACTCAAATCACAGAAATGTGCATGTGTGTACCCCTAGAATGGCTCAAAAGACTGTGGGTAGTTGCAAGTCAGTAATGCGTGACATGTTTCAGAAATCAAACATATCTGACTGGATATGGAATGTTTGAAAGCCCTCATAACAAAGTAACAAACCCAGTTTGAAGCAAGTGTGTTTCAATTGCTAATTTTCAAAAGGACACAGATTAATCGAAAATGGGTTTGGACAAATAGCAAACGCTTACACAGTTACCTCCCTTGCCATGCGCATTATTTTTTTCTTACTTTGGAATTCATTATTTCAGGTAGTGCATAAACACATAAATTTAATTTGAAGAGTTTAACTACAGGCATTCAAGAAACACAAACAAACGAGTGCTGATTTTTTTATACCAATGATTGAAATAAAAACAAGTTTCAAGCTAGTTGTTTTTCCACTTGCAATTCTTCGTGTATCACAAAACTCACACACACACACACACTGGTTCATAGATGACGAGTCCATAAAACTAGGCAATATAAACTGACTGCAATATAAACTCACTGAAAATCGTAGCCTTGCAGTCACTTCTGCAATGTGGTCACATATAACTGCAACACGTTTATATGTGTGTAATTCGTCTTGTGTGTATGGTAGATGCTGTGCTGTTGTGGTTTGCCTGTGTAATCCTTTGCTTGTCAACGACCCCTTACACAAGTAAAAGCTAATTGGGTTGTTGGGATCATCATCAGATCATTTTCATATGGTGGAAAAAGCCATAAAGAAGGGTTTATTTGGTTTTAACAAAGAACAACAAGTCGCGTAAGGCGAAAATACAATATTTAGTCAAGTAGCTGCCATTTTTCAGCAAGACCGTATACTCGTTACCGCTCATGGCAAAGGCAGTGAAATTGACAAGAAGAGCGGGGTAGTAGTTGCGCTAAGAAGGATAGCACGCTTTTCTGTACCTCTCTTTGTTTTAACTTTCTGAGCGTGTTTTTAATCCAAACATATCATATCTATATGTTTTTGGAATCAGGAACCGACAAGGAATAAGATGAAAGTGTTTTTAAATTGATTTCGACAATTTAATTTTGATAATAATTTTTATATATTTAATTTTCAGAGCTTGTTTTTAATCCAAATATAACATATTTATATGTTTTTGGAATCAGAAAATGATGGAGAATAAGATGAACGTAAATTTGGATCGTTTTATAAATTTTTATTTTTTTTTACAATTTTCCGATTTTTAATGACCAAAGTCATTAATTAATTTTTAAGCCACCAAGCTGAAATGCAATACCGAAGTCCGGGCTTTGTCGAAGATTACTTGACCAAAATTTCAACCAATTTGGTTGAAAAATGAGGGCGTGACAGTGCCGCCTCAACTTTCACGAAAAGCCGGATATGACGTCATCAAAGACATTTATCAAAAAAATGAAAAACATGTTCGGGGATATCAATCCCAGGAACTCTCATGTAAAATTTCATAAAGATCGGTCCAGTAGTTTGGTCTGAATCGCTCTACACACACACACAGACAGACAGACAGACAGACAGACACACACACACACACACACACACACACATACACCACGACCCTCGTCTCGATTCCCCCCTCTACGTTAAAATATTTAGTCAAAACTTGACTAAATATAAAAAGGTACAAACAAAGAAAACAAACAAAGAAACAAAGATACCCCTACCCACAAACGACTCAGACAGTGCTCAAGAACAACGTTCGGCGTGTAACTTAATCGTTACAGCACTTCATTCTATTCAGAAAGTGTTTTTAAGAACATATTCACACACTTCAACTTTTCTCGTCTGAAACTGAAACTTACCTGACAATGATGAAAAGTGAAACAGTTATTGTGATGAGGAATAAAAAATTCGTCGTCAAAGATAGGTACCAGAGACGACTGAAGCCGGAACTTCCTGTTTGTTTGTTTGTTTGCTTAACGCCCAGCCGACCACGAAGGGCCATATCAGGGCGGTGCTGCTTTGACATAATAACGTGCGCCACACACAAGACAGAAGTCGCAGCACAGGCTTCATGTCTCACCCTGTCACATTATTCTGACACCGGACCAACCAGTCCTAGCACTAACCCCATAATGCCAGACGCCAGATGGAGCAGCCACTAGATTGACAATTTTAAAGTCTTAGGTATGACCCGGCCGGGGTTCGAACCCACGACCTCCCGATCACGGGGCGGACGCCTTACCACTAAGCCAACCGTGCCGGTCAACTTCCTGTTGACAAAGCAGTATGCAAATTGTGCATGCCTTGTGTTTGGACGTTACGAGGGTTTGTGTACGAATTAGATGTACTCCTGCATGGGAAAAACTGCTGATTTGAACAATGCCTGCAATTGACTATAGGTACAATAAACGTTGCTTATGCGAAACAAACTTTGGGTCTTTGAGTAATGTTTTCTTCAATTTGTAAACGATCTTGTTCATTGCCATAGGTCCGCTTAACCTTTGCCGGATGCCGCTTTTGACTACACACTCCCGACGATGCGGGTTTGTCTGAACCCATACATTTGAAAGAGGGTTTTTACCGTTTATTCCTCTAACGACGATGCGGGTTTGTCTGAACCCATGCATTTGAAAGAGGGTTTTTACTGTTTATTTCTCTAACGACGGGGTGGGTTCAGGGAAACCCACAGCGCTACTTCAGTGGTTGCATCGAGTTTCTCCCTTCACCGACCTCTTGCAGGGGAGGGAGAGGGGGAGGGAGAGGGGGAGGGAGAGACTGAGAGAGACTGAGAGACTAAGAAAGAGAGAGAGAGAGAGAGAGAGACTAAGAAAGAGAGAGATAGAGACTAAGAAAGAGAGAGAGAGAGACTAAGAAAGAGAGAGAGAGACTAAGAAAGAGAGAGAGAGAGACTAAGAAAGAGAGAGAGAGAGTCTAAGAAAGAGAGTGAGAGACTAAGAAAGAGAGAGAGAGAGACTAAGAAAGAGAGAGAGGGAGACTAAGAAAGAGAGAGAGAGAGAGAGACTAAGAAAGAGAGAGAGGGAGACTAAGAAGAGAGGGAGAGAGAGACTAAGAAAGAGAGAGAGAGAGACTAAGAAAGAGAGAGAGAGACTAAGAGAGAGAAAGAGAGACTAAGAAAGAGAGAGAGACTAAGAGAGAGAGAGAGAGAGAGAGAGACTAAGAAAGAGAGAGAGAGACTAAGAGAGAGAGAGAGAGAGAGAGACTAAGAAAGAGAGAGAGGGAGACTAAGAAAGAGAGAGAGAATAAGAAAGAGAGAGAGAGAGAGAGACTAAGAAAGAGAGAGAGAGACAAAGAAAGAGAGAGAGACTAAGAAAGAGAGAGAGAGAGAGACTAAGAAAGAGAGAGAGAGAGAGACTAAGAAAGAGAGAGAGAGAGACTAAGAAAGAGAGAGAGAGAGAGACTAAGAGAGAGAAAGAGAGACTAAGAAAGAGAGAGAGACTAAGAGAGAGAGAGAGAGAGACTAAGAAAGAGAGAGAGAGACTAAGAGAGAGAGAGAGACTAAGAAAGAGAGAGAGAGACTAAGAAAGAGAGAGAGAGAGACTAAGAAAGAGAGAGAGAGAGACTAAGAAAGAGATAGAGAGAGACTAAGAAAGAGAGAGAGACTAAGAAAGAGAGAGAGAGACTAAGAAAGAGAGAGAGAGAGACTAAGAAAGAGAGAGAGAGACTAAGAAAGAGAGAGAGAGAGAGACTAAGAAAGAGAGAGAGAGAGACTAAGAAAGAGAGAGAGAGAGAGACTAAGAAAGAGAGAGAGAGAGACTAAGAAAGAGAGAGAGAGAGAGACTAAGAAAGAGCTAGAGAGAGAGAGAGAGACTAAGAAAGAGAGAGAGACTAAGAAAGAGAGAGAGAGACTAAGAAAGAGAGAGAGAGAGACTAAAAAAGAGAGAGAGAGACTAAGAAAGAGAGAGAGAGACTAAGAAAGAGAGAGAGAAAGAGAGACTAAGAAAGAGAGAGAGACTAAGAGAGAGAGAGAGACTAAGAAAGAGAGAGAGAGAGAGAGACTAAGAGAGAGAGAGAGACTAAGAAAGAGAGAGAGAGAGACTAAGAAAGAGAGAGAGAGAGACTAAGAAAGAGAGATAGAGACTAAGAAAGAGAGAGAGAGCGAGAGACTAAGAAAGAAAGAGAGAGAGACTAAGAGAGAGAGAGACTAAGAAAGAGAGAGAGAGAGACTAAGAAAGAGAGAGAGAGAGACTAAGAAAGAGAGACTGAGAGAGAGACTAAGAGAGAGAGACAGAGAGAGAGACTAAGAGAGAGAGACAGAGAGAGAGAGACAGAGAGAGAGAGAGACAGAGAGAGAGACAGACAGAGAGAGACAGAGACAGACAGTCAGATAGACAGACAGTCAGATAGACGGATAGACAGACAGACAGACAGACAGAGTAACTGACAACAGACAGACAGACAGACAGACAGAGCAACTGACAACAGACATACAGACAGAGAGATACGGACAGACAAACAGAGAGACAGACAGTCTCTTGGAGACAAACAGGCAGACAGACACTGTTCCGCCGCTTTGGTAATTATGGGTGTAGCAGAACCCGCGCCGTCGGCAGAGGGATAGTTACAATCACAACTACTCTTTAAAAGTATGGGTATGTGTGAACCCGCGCCATCGGTAGTGTTTATGTAAATTATCATAATCAATTAATTCTGATGTTTTGTCATGTACACACTAAAAATTTGCAGACAGAGAGCAAATTAGGTGTGTGAGAGATACTTAAAATTTCAAAACGATACCTTTAATGGTTCCAGAGTTACAATGATTTTAGTGTGTCTCTGGGTACAGGTGAACCCAGGAAGCACGGCAAAGGTTAACAAGAGCATCATTCCACCAAAAGACATTCCACCAATGTTACGCCCTGGGACGTGAAAAATGAATTTTAGTTTTTGTAACTGACACCAATCTGTGAAATCATTCAGCAATAAATCCAGGAAGCATCAAGGTTGATGAATTTTGGTGCGTATCCAATTGACACAGATAATGAACTTACATGTAGCTGTTAAAATTTACCCTGGTAAGACGCAAGCCAGGTAATGCCAATGATTTATGACGAAATGAATGACGTAGAAATAATAATAACAATGACATACTATTCTTGTTTTATGATTGTGAATAGTGGAACGTTTCAAGCCTATCTGTTTTTGAAGGTCTATGACGGTTTACATGAGGGTGCATGTACACACAGGAAGGAGGTTATCTACAAGGTTCAAAGGGTATGGGATATTCAGTGTTCCCCAGGAATCATCAAAGTATCTTATAACAATTGTTGAAAACAAATACCAAAACCATGGGATCTGACGATTATTTTCATGATTTTGAGACTGTCAAAGGTCTGAGTTCTACACGGTCGTACGTCAAGAGATACATTGCATTCTAATGTCTCCGGCTTATATTCAAAACGTTTCAAGGGACTTGAATTGACCATTGGATTGATGCCAAATCTAACTTTTATAATATGTCTCAACCAGTTAGAATTACCGTATTAGTGAGAAGTATAGTTTCAAAAGAGGCCCCAGTGTGTGCGTGTGTGTGTCTTTCGGTATGTGTGTGTGTCTTTGTGTATGTGTCTTTGTGTGTGCGTGTGTGTGTGTGTGTGCGTCTTTGTGTATGTGTCTTTGTGTGTGTGTGTGTGTGTGCGTCTTTGTGTATGTGTCTTTGTGTGTGTGTGTGTGCCTTTGTATATGCATGTGTGTATGTGTGGGTGTGTCTTTGTGTATATAGACATTTAAGCCTCAATCTGAAATGTTGTTATGTCGGGCGAACGATCTACTCCGGTATTCTGAATCGGTTTATTCCTATTCAGCATGCTACTGTGTCAGCATTTGGTCTAGTATAGGTGCGAACTATTTGGGTTATTCTCAGACAGCTTAGTCTGGAAGCAAAACATCCCGGACTGATGTTTACACCAGCACCGAACCTGTTGCACAATTTTCTAGCTCCAGTTTTCGTCAATTTGTCTAGCTATAGGCCCTACCAGTCACCTTGCTTTTGCTCGACCAACAACAGTTGTCCTAGCAGTTTCAATTTAAAAGAGGTGTAAATGCATTCCGAATGTTTACATCGATTCGACGAGGAGAACGAAGTTTTCGGTAGTGTCTGACGAGTCGAGGGAAAGACAAAGGAAAACGGGACTAGTGCCCACGCCGCCGTGACCCACTTTCCTGCCTGGGTGTGGTAAGTGTTCAAGGTAGGCAATACTTTTGACTGCCACTTCATCATATGGACTCTAATCTCAGTTTGTAGCAAAATTATGTCAGCATATTGAAAGGGGATGATACATTCCGGGAGCTGACGCTTCCGCACACTGACGAAGTGATCGAGCAGCAGCCACACATAATAGGCCTAGTTGCAGCAAGAAAAGGGGGGGGGAAGTTGGTGCTAGTAAAAGGTCGGGGGAATGTTGTAATTTGTCTCGTCACGATAACAAGGATATGAGATGTACAACACAGACAATTTTGGTACAACACAGACAATTTTGAAAACAGGGCGGTTTCATTTTGCCATGTAAGGGTAAATTAAGGGAAGGAAGGTAACTACCGGATAACAGAGTACTCATCATAGGGTGTCACAAGTTACCTCCCATGTAGTGTTGTACTGATTTCAATGGGAACTAAGGAATTTGAGGAAAGAACTGTACAGTGATTACAAATAATTAAGGACATTTTATTTAATTGTTGATTTTAGGGGGAAAAAGTTTCACTAAAAAATACTTGGACAAGAACCTTAAATGATTAGGTGGGGCTAAAGCTTTGGTCATATAGAGCTGTACCTTTCCACTACAGAAAGGGAAAAAGGAAGAACAACACGGGGTTATAACATGGTAATTCAACTATTTGCAGTCTGAGTGTTGCAGATGTCATCATCGTCGGATGTCCGCACTGCAGCGCCCATGAGCGGAACCCATCCAGGTACACGTGAATTACTTGAGAGACTAAGATTTTAGAGGAAGCTTTCGAGAGTGGGGCGGGGGGACACAGGGGTCATAGAATGGACCACCTCTCTATAACAGTGGCACCTGATGTCAGAAGAAAGATTGGGGAGGGGAAATCCATCGACTTGGCATTTCTCCTTGCCAAATCCTGTATAGACAGGCAAGAGGACAGGCAGACAGTGGCCTATGTCCTGGACAACCAGGGGCGCCTGGTCCCAAAGGAAGAAAAGAGGGGGAAAAGGAGAAATGTCCCTCGAGCAGGGGACCAGTGCGTTCCACGTATACATGTCGGTATACCTGGTGGCCCACCTCAGTCTGCCCGAGGGGGGAACAGTGGCAAAAGAAGTGGGGGCGTGGGCCACTATTAAAGGTAAATTGCTAGCAATTTGTTGGCACAAGATAGACATGGCCACAGGCGAAAGTAATTCTGCTTGGAAGCACACACTATTCAGTAACTTTAACGATATCTACAGGATCCTCCCAGGATTGAGCCCTTACAAAAGGCCATGTTGTTGTGGTCTGGTTCAGTGGAGGAGGGTCCTGTGGCTGCAGCATTACCGACCTGTATCCATTGCTAGTCTTTCTCACCCTGTGAGATCCAGGGGTTGGCGTGCTAAACAGAGTGATTTGGTTGGTGTACACCACCAGATTACTTCTGCAAGTATAGTACGTAATGGGCAAAACAGAGCTGAGACGTCAGCCAGGGGCCTGCTGATTTGCTGGTACAGATAAAGACAATTGGATACAGAGAAGCGGAGGGGGTGCATTTCTAAATTATGTGTTTAAAAAAAAAGTGGATAATTACTGCCTGTGGTAATGTCTATCTCCCCACTAAGATTGTTGCGAAAATCCATTGCGCCATCTACCCAAACTGCTTATGAACAAGGTGTACACCGGTTCGAGGCATTTAGGGACTCTCTTGGGCTACCCCAGAGCTGGCCCGCACCAGAATCACATGTATTGCATTTTGCAGCGTCTCTGTCTTAACAACACTGTGCGCCAGCAACAGTTAGAACTTACTTAGCGGGTGTAAGCTGTAAACACAAACTGAACGGTTGGGAGGACCCCAACGACACTTTTGTACTTGAGTAATTGTTACAGGGGTTGGCCAAGGAGGGCCAGCGACAGGATAACAGGCTGCCCATCACTTTTGATAGGCTAAAGCAGTTGATCGACATCTTGCCCAGCATATGTATGAATCAGTTTGAGGTAAACTTGTTTGCGGCGGCCTTCACTCTGGCATTTTTCGCGTTCCTGAGAGTCAACGAGATCGTCGGCCAAGGGGCGTAAAGGACTCAGGTTGTCGGACGTTCAGCTGGCACCACAGCTGTCGGTCAGAATATTAGGCTCAAAAACAGATCAGCTAGGGGTGGGTTCAGTGATACATTTGAAAACAGTAGGTAGTCATCGCCAGGTGTGCCCGTTAAGGTGCATGAGAGCTTACTTAAGTGCGAGGCCAGCCGGAGCAGGTCTTCTGTTTAAACATTTTAGTGGCGCGCCATTAACAAGGTACCAATTTCAGGCAGTTTTGAAAAAGTGTGCGGCCAGCCTGGGCTGGCAAGTAAGCCGATTTTCTTCTCATTCGTTCCGTATTGGAGCTTCAACTACAGCTGTCATAAATGGTATGACAATGGAGGAGTTAAAAACATTGGGAAGGTGGAAATCACAAGCCGTACGGGTATACATAAGGGAATAACTTGGGGGACCCAGTGGCATATAGATACAAGATGGCGGATTTTTACAGGTTTCGTAAACTGGTCAAGTTGTTAAAATCAGTTTGCAACAATAACAAGCTTTCACCTGAAAGGGGGGGAGGGGGGTAGGTTAGGCGTTTAATAGAATAACTTTTCATTTTAATTTAATCTAGCAGTTGCCTTTTGACACAGGGGACGGGAAAGTCAGGATCCATTGTCTGTCACTTAGGTATCTTATAAGCTGCATTAACCTCCGCCAAAGTATTAACATTGAAAAATATATATGTTTACAGCTTGCTGGATCATAGGATCAAGTTTTATTTCTCGCATGGACCAGGGTTTAAAACAGAAGGGTCAGGGTCTACCGCTCCCAATACCTACAAGGCTTATTGGACGACCAAGATTCCGCCTAGGCCAGGTGCGTCCGCTTGTGGTGGAGACCCTGAAGACCAGTGTGCCTCCAACATACATGGTCCTGCATGTTGGGGCCAATGATATTGGGTGGCTCAACACCTTTACCTGGAGGAAGGAACTGGAAGAGTGTGTCCTGTTCATGCGGACCTTATGCCCCGACACAACCCTGGTATGGTCGGACATGCTGCCCAGACAGAGCTGGCGGTACAGTCAATCTGTAGCGGGGGCAGAGAGGGCCAGAAAATGGGCACAAAGGAAGGCAAGAAAAGTGTTTGGGGCTGAGGGAGGGGAGGTAGTTAAGCACCCCAACATAAGCAATGATGGCTGGTGCCTCGCCGCGGATGGTGTACACCTCCGCGAGTGGGGCAACAAACTCTTTGTTGCGAACTTAGAGAGACAGCTTACATGTATAATTAGTGGGGTAAATTGCTAGTAATTTGTTGGCATAAGATAGACATGGCCACAGGCGAAAGTAATTCTGCTTGGAAGCACACACTATTCAGTAACTTTAACGATATCTGCAGGATCAGTAACTTTAACGATATCTGCAGGATCCTCCCAGGATTGAGCCCTTACAAAAGGCCATGTTGTTGTGGTCTGGTTCAGTGGAGGAGGGTCCTGTGGCTGCAGCATTACCGACCTGTATCCATTGCTAGTCTTTCTCACCCTGTGAGAGCCAGGGGTTGGCGTGCTAAACAGAGTGATTTGGTTGGTGTACACCACCAGATTACTTCTGCAAGTATAGTACGTAATGGGCAAAACAGCTGAGACGTCAGCCAGGGGCCTGCTGATTTGCTGGTTTTGTTTGTTTGCTTAACGCCCAGCCGACCACGAAGGGCCATATCAGGGCGGTGCTGCTTTGACATTTAACGTGCGCCACACACAAGACAGAAGTCGCAGCACAGGCTTCATGTCTCACCCAGTCACATTATTCTGACACCGGACCAACCAGTCCTAGCACTAACCCCATAATGCCAGACGCCAGGCGGAGCAGCCACTAGATTGCCAATTTTAAAGTCTTAGGTATGACCCGGCCGGGGTTCGAACCCACGACCTCCCGATCACGGGGCGGACGCCTTACCACTAGGCCAACCGTGCCGGTTGATGATTTGCTGGTACAGATGAGGGCATTTGGATACAGAGAAGCGGAGGGGGTGCATTTCTAAATTATACGTTTAAAAAAGTGGAAACTACTGCCTGCGGTTATGTCTATCTCCCCACTCTGCGCCCGATTATGCCAAAAAGTAATAACCTGATAGAACAGCAATATGTTTTGTTTCGAACCGTGTCAGAACAGCTAAATGTTTGGGTGTCCATGTATAGACATTTTACCCGGGTCAGGGTTTTTTGCTTAAAGAGGAATGTACAGAAGCAAGTTTGTTGCTAGTGGAATTTTGAACCCCAGTCAGGGGAGTTTGTTGATGTGTGGATACACATGTGTATATAACAGTTTAATAAATGTTTGAACTGATACTACCAGTGTTAAGTCTTAGATTGTGCGGTATGAGGATGGAAGTTGTGTGTATTTGTGTAAATATGTGATAAGTGGTGTCTCGACATAAATGTGTGTCTTTGTGTGTCAGTGTGTCTCTGTGTGTGCGTGTGTGTGTGTGTGTGCGCGCGTGTGTGTGTGTGTGTGTGTATGTGTGTGTGTATGTGTGAGTGTGTATGTGTGTGTGTGTGTGCGTTGATTTGTGTTTGTGTGTGTGTACGTGCATGCTCGCGCGCGCGTGTGTGGGTGTGTATGTGTGTGAAAAAGGAGTTGTTTGCCGCTCCCCCCCCCCCCCCCCCCGACACTCACCCACACACCTCCTACACACGAACATTTGCTCCCGCTTTAAGCATGAAAAACATAAACCTCGTACAGCACCTGGAGGTTCAACCCTTTGCTCTGGGACGCCCCTTTCTGCTGTGGTTACACAAAATAACGCAAACCAGTGCCACGCCCATGATTGGGGGGTGGGGGGAGGGGGTGAGTGGGTGGAGAGTGGATGTGTGTCTGTGCCGCCTGCATGCCTGTGTGCGCGGGCGTTCCTGCGCGGCGTGTGAAATCAGTCAGTTGTGCGTCTGTTTGTTCATTATTTTGTTTGCGCGCGCGCGCGTTGTGTTTAATGTGTATGTGTATATATATCACGCCCCTGAGGAAGGCCTGGCAACAGGTCGAAAATTTGGGCTGCCACTTGACATTCTTTGTTTGGCTTTTCTTTTCCTTGAATTTGTTATATATATATATATATATATATATATATATATATATATATATATATATATATATATATATAAAACATCAGAAATTGTGAAAGAAACAATTGAAAGTCAGCAGAGACTTTCTTCCGAGATTTGTTAAAATCTCTTAGCAGAGATAGAGAGAGAAATAAGTATCCCTTCACAGACAGCCTATTGGGAGCATCAGACCCTCCTCAATATATATATATATGTATGTGTGTGTGTGTGTGTGTGTGTGTGTGTGTGTACGTGTGTGTTAGTGTGTATGCATGTGTGTGTGTTCTTGTGTGTGTGTGTGTGTGTGTGTGTGCATATGATGTGCGCATGTGTGTGTGGATGTGTTTGTGTGTGTTAATGTGTTAATTTGTGTGTGTGTGTGTGTGTGAAAAGAAAAAGGAGTTTTGTTTTCCCCCAACACACACACACACACACACACACACACACGGACGTTTGCTCCCGCTTGTTCGTTAGTCATATACAGTGAAAGATGAATGACCAAATAGAAACATCAGTTAAATGACCACAATTTAAACTTCAGCAAGCGTACTGTCCCTTTATGAGCCATAAGAGTCCCTCCCCCTCCTCAACCCACGAGCTATTTGCAAAGTGAACAATCTATACGTCCATAACACATACTTTGATTAAAGTGAACTCGACTTGACAGCAAAGAGCAATTTCTAGCTTCCGTTTTGGCGACGACGACAAATTATTGCTCCATTTTCTAGTGGGAACGGCTCGCAAAGGCCCCGTCCCGACTGTGTGAGAGGGAAAAAAGGTCACCGTCACTTGTCGTCGTGCTGAGTTGTCGGGCGTCTTTCCCGCAACGCAGTCTATACTTACAGCAGTGCCTCCCGCCTTTTCCATTGCTTTGTCCGCTTTTGCCGCCAAATTATAAAACTCGGGCGGCAGGTGTCAACAGAGACTATAGAGTATACAGAGACGCTCCATACGGCGCTGAAAAGTGAGACCGGAAGCCCAGTGGCGCCACCATGCGGAAACATGGAAAAAACTACTTTCTCTTTCCACAGCAGTAGTGATATCGTGCTGCACAAGCATTGCCGCGCCAACGCGAAAACGCAGTGGGGCATGGTGTTCGGCCATCAATTGCTCAAACGCACATGCTAAAGGCTTCGGGATGTTTGAATTTCCCAAGGAAGAGAGCAGGTGAGGATTGTTTCTTCAATT
>NC_090252.1:7695842-7698342 GCF_037325665.1 Littorina saxatilis | reverse complement strand
AACCACTACCGCGCTAAACAGACTCGTCAGTTTCCCTGCGTTTTGCACGAGCGGCGGACTACGGTCATTGTGAAAAAATGCAGTGCGTTCAGTTTCATTCTGTGAGTTCCACAGCTTGACTAAATGTAGTAATTTCGCCTTACGCGACTTGTTTAACACTCATTTTACGCCGGAAAACCCAGCGTAATTTAAATTCAGATTGTTGACACATTTGGATAGTCTTGCTCATCTTACATACGGCTGGCCATACTTGTTTTCAACAACCACTTAGCCGTAGAGCTTGTTCTGAAAAATGGATCAGTATCAGTTGGGGGGTGGGGTAGGGGGTTGGGATTGAGAGAACACAGTGAATCCTAGGCGCGGAGACCCAAACTCCATGTAATCGAGTGTTTATGCGAAACCACGATTTTACGAAAATTAGTAATCACGGACGAAAATTGTTGTTATATTTTCTCGGATTAGCTTAGTCCTCGCTCGCTTGCAAAATGCCACACGATCTTGAGACAAGTTCGTTATTTGTATCATAAGTGTTTGTCTTTCTACTTCAAAGACCTGTGGGTCGACGTACTAGTAAATGTAAGGGTTTTTTTGTCAATAATTGACGTTCCAGTTACTTACCATTCTTGTTTTTTAACACTGGTTGCACGGAAAGTGTGCTTGAAGTGACACACATCAGTTTAAAGTGATGGTCCAAAGTACTATTTTGTTATGGCTATTTTTAACCCAGTCGTGTGGCGGCAACTCAGATACCTGCGCGCGCTTTTCGAGACTGACGCGCGGCTTGCCATTAATCTATACATTATGTATCTGCTCTGGTTCCAGTTATGATAATGCAATTTACCCAGAGCTTCTAGTTTTCGAGAAGTCTGTTCTTGTCACCACTGCTGACAAGACTTTTAACAAGCAGCGTGTTCTTGTCGAATGTAGAATCGTTGTTGACCTACGGACATCTCCACATTTGATTAGTAAGTGTGTCGTCGTTCAAATGCAAGCACGATGCTTCGTTCAGCTTGCAGCAGAATCAAAGACGGTATCGATTTATGTGTGTCGCGTGTTCCCGATGCGGTACGGTAAGTTGTGTCTTGGTGTAAGTGATTGGAAAGAATCACATTTGTTTCACTGTGTGTTCGGCTTCCAAGTAGTAACAATGTAAACGAATTTCGCAAATGACTGCACGCATGCACGGCTGTGTGTTTAACTGCGTAGGCCATTGTTTACTTCCGGCAACAGAATGTGTGTGTGTGTGTGCGTGTGTGTGTGTGTGTGTGTGTGTGTGTTGCGTGTGTGTGTGTGCATGTCTGTATGTGTCTGTGTGCGTGTTTCTGTTCGCGTGTATATGTGTGTGTGTCTGATCTGTGTGTGTATGTGTGTGTGTGTGTGTGTGTATGTGAGTGTGTGTGTGTGCTTTATGTGTGTGTGTATGTGTGTGTGTGTGTGTTTATGTGTGTGTGTGTTTATGTGTGTGTGTCTGATCTGTGTGTGTGTGTTTATGTGTGTGTGTGTGCGTGCGTACGTACGTGTGTGTGTGTGTGCATGTATGTGTGTGTGTGTGTGTAAGTGTGTGTGTATGTGTGTCTGTGTGCGTGTTTCTGTTCGCGTGTATATGTGTGAGACAGGCAAAGAAATACGACAAAGAATTGGAGCTCTCGCCTCGACACATATTAATTGACATGCTATAAATCACAGTACAACAAAGGTATATTTTAGAAGAGATAAATACATTGCAAGGTGTCTTTATTATGGTATAGCATATATATGTTTATAACATAAGAAATAGACATCGCTGCTCTTGTCTCTGTCAAAGCCGCTTGCAACCGGTTGCTTCCGTTTACGTAATAAGCCAAGCATATGACGTCACCGCATCATACTTGCTTCCAAGACAAAGGGGATTCTTGGTATGGAAAATGCTGTTGTCGTGAGATAACGTCGGTGCCTTTGCGGTAATTGGTAAATTGTCCGTTTCGGTACTAGACAACCCACATTTTTTTGCCCACGCTTGAAGCCATGCAGTACTATTTTAAGACCAGCTTTTTTGTTGGTCGGAGAGAAGCATATCGTCTTCTGTTTTACCCATATATGTTGACAAATAATAGACAAATGCCTGGTCGACTATAGTAGGTTCAATATTTAAAAAGATACAGGTAAAAACATTATTGTGAGAGACAGTGCTATAGACCTCATGATAAACAGCTGCATTTCGGTCAGAAACATATGTGTATATTACTATTCTCCATCTCAAGACACGATAGGTAAATCCCAGTCGTCCCGCTGGTGATATATTTCTTGGAATATGTCGTCATGTCTTCATTCTTCTGTATTGGCATCCTTTTCCTTTTTACGCTTTTTGTTTTACAGCGAAGACTTAAAAAGAAAACCACCACCATGCATATTTTTTGTGCAACAGCTACAGAGCTAGTTGTCCATAGTCTGTGACGGTTGTATATACTTCCTGTCGGAAAACAGGCAACAAAATCATTAAAAAGTGTCCTTCAAAAAAAAC
>NC_090252.1:7648342-7690842 GCF_037325665.1 Littorina saxatilis | reverse complement strand
AGCCGCTTGGGGGAGAAGACACTTGTGACACCGCATGAAATGTGCGTTATGGTCACTTAGGGTCAGTTGTTTTTAAAATGTGTCTGGTGCGGTTGAATATCTGAACTCTTCAAATAAGCCAGTTTCAGTTGGAGACAAACTTTAAAGTAGCTCGCAGTATAATGTGCAAGAATATGACCATTCCCGATTTTGGTCGACATATTTGCGTGCACGCGAGTTTGATTACCTCATAAAACAAAATGAAACTTCTTTTTACCCACTGCAGTACTTCACTCCTTCTTGGACGTAATTGAAGTTGATTTTTACTTATCTCGTGTGAAAATGTAAACAAAATTAAGGACAATATGGTTAAAATAAAGAGACCCCAAAATGTGACAAGCAGCAAAGAAGAACCAAATATTAAGTACTTTCGTATGATCCTGTCTGTGTTGCTTGTGTGACAGGGAGACTACTGCGTCACTCTTCACAGCAGAATCTGCAGTTGTCGGCCGTTGAGAGCGCGAGCTATTTATAAACAATGATATTCATTGTTCCTATTCAGTTACATTGGTAGTTTCCTGATGACTACTTTGGTTTTTATACATGCTGTTTTTAAAAAGGTCAACAAGGAACTTAGTCGATAAATATCGACAGGGGGCCGACAAATGGTTTAAATGGGAAATGTGTGTATATGGGTGTGGGTTTGAAACAAACAAACAAACCAACCCATGTGAACCCCGGGCCGCAGGCCTTCGATGTAGTGATTGAAAAAAAAGGATGTTCTCAAATGGTTCAATTCTCATTTGGTCTGATTCTCAAATGGTACCGGTATACTCCCCCCCCCCCCCCCCTGGCCGCAGGCCTAGGAGTAAAATTTTATAGACACTGACCTTCTTCCCAGGGGTCATTGACCCAGTTTTAGCTATGAGAGGTGGTTCGCCCAGAGACTGTAGAGTATACTCTATAGTCTCTGGTTCGCCTTTCATATCTGAGAGAGGAAACACTTTCTGCACCCGGGTCAGTGACCGAGTTTAACCTATGGGGAGTTTAACCTATGGGGAGTTTAACCTATGGGGCGGTCTCTTTGATGTCTTGAGAGGAAACTTGGCCAGGGTAGTACATGCACCAGAACTGGTGGACACCAAGGACAAACATGAAATCGAAGCAGTTTGCTTTCAGAGGGAACGGTCGTCAGCAACTCAAACTTCTCTGTTTTCTTTTTTTAAGAAAATCTGACTTTCTTTGTGGCCCCCTGACTCCGCCCCCCTCCCTCTGTAAGGACCCCCCTCCATAAGGACCGATTTTTGTCAACATTTTAAAGGTCGCTAGAGAGGGGTTCCACTGTATGACCTAACCGCTACTGGCAGACGGCCTCAATCTTCACGCGCAAAGACGAGATTAATAGGTGCTCGGTTTTGGTATTTTGAATTACATTACATTAAACCTTTGTTGGGTTTCATGGTCATGGCAACAGCCATAATAATATTACATGATGTATAATATCATATTTCAGCATATGTGAATTACATGTCATCATACCAAACTGTCATACATTTTTATTCCTACATTATTCTGATTGATCACAACCAAACCTACTATCATTGGACACATCCAAATGCAAGCGCCTGTTCTTGACAATTTCCCTCTGATCTAAATATAAAATCAGTGCAATTTCCTGGGTCGGGCTTTGCCACAGACACTCACGGTTTGGCCTGTAGGTAAAATGTACAATGTATTTTCTGATTTGTGCACAAAAGCTTTTTTTCTTTTTTCTTTTTTTTTAACATAACAATGTTTAATGTCACTGTATGTTTAAAAGACCATGGTCATATTTGTAAAAACAATGTTAAATTAGAAAATAAATAACATTTTGGTTCATGATTTTTCCTACACCTGTGCTGAAAATAAGAAATAAAAATGTCGGTATATAAGTCGCTCAAATACAAGTAGGTATGAATGGCTCGGTTTGAGTTTGTTGCAGTTGACCCTGCACAATGCGACCTATCATGTTTTTGCGATTTTGCCGTCACCCCTCCCATAGGGTGACGTATTTCACAACTTCCTGTGTTACACAAACTCTGTGATGACTCACCAATTTTGACTTCACTCCTCCCATAGGGTGACGGATTTCACAACTTTCTACAGATGAACAATGTTGCCTCCACCCCTCCCATAGGGTGACGGATGTCACAACTTCCTGTGTACACAAACTGATGACGTATTTCACAACAAAATGGCGCTGCCCATGGTCAACCTCGAAACTATCCGTATAGAATGGGGGCGTCCTCGCCCCCATAATAACATTTCATTACACGAGTTTCAGATATTGGAAATATATACCTTTTACATTGCATCGAAGAGGCCTGTCCCTGTTTTTCTTTCTCCTTACGTCTTCTGCAGACACGTACAGATTTTGTACCACACATGCTCCTGATACGAAAAAATATTACATTATGCAACATATACATGCCGTCGATGATGTCACTAACGTTTAAAAAGGGACATGTTGAACTAAGAAATGAGCATAATATTAAAATGCAAATGTAAAAGTCACTAACATTCATTTGGAACACTTCTAATATGTTAAAGACAAACCTCCGTAACCGTACAGCAGAACGTTAACAATGATAATGATAACAGAAGAAGAAGAAGAAGAAATCAAACAACCAACAGAACAAATAACAACTTAATTAAAATATAAAAACAAGAACAGATGCACTGTAATTAAAAGTTGAAATACACTTTTCGTCAAACTGATGACTTTGATGTTCTGTCCTCTATGAAGAAAAAAATCTGGGACAAAATAAAATGTAACATTTACCCCGTGGCTCACCGGTAGATTGCCTTCCAAGGGCGTCAACGTCGACATAGTCTCCTTCCTCTGTAATAGCGATTCGTATGATAATCAAGATAGGACACAGCTGCTTTCAAGGTATAATACCTTAAAAAACAAGAAAAGAACCGGCCTCCGTAGCGCATCTGGCGGCGGGCCAGGAGGTCGTGGGTTCAAATCCCATCAGAGTCATGTGGATTTTTCGGACTACGGCCAGCTTACCCAGATTGGAATTTCTATGGTTCCAATGGGAAGGCTGGAACCACACAGCCGAGTGTAATTCACATCCCTTTTTTTTAGGGTACCCAGGTTGCGCTTATTAGCAACATCCTGGCCAACACCGCAGGGGCATCAGTTCTCGGGCTTGGTTGACGCACGCATACATAATGACAGTAAGCGTTTAGTGCTGCCTTGGCACGTAGTCTCAAATCCATAGTATCATCATTATCATCATCCTTATCTAATTTATCATCAACAATAATACCAAAATGAACATTGTCAGCTCTGAATAAGAACTGGGACAGTAAAGAAGAAAACAAGGCATTCACAGCGTTGAACAAAGCAAGGGCTCAGAAAGGCAGGAACAGAAACGTTTAAAATGCTGACTGTATTAGCGAACTATTGACTTGCCCCCCACCCCCCACCCCTCTAGTCTTTCAACAGCTTGACCCGTTCTTAAAATCTGTTCAACTTTTTAAAAACAATTTAGGAAGAGCAATTCGTTTGATGTCACCAAATTAAAATCAAAAGCTAGCAGGATACCGCAATAAAATATATAGAAACAAAAATGTTTATAAATTGGTGATTTGTGAAAGAAAAAGTCCTGCAATGTTTTCCTTTTTACCGGTAGCATTTTTCTTATCAAACGTTCTCTAAAATCTTGTTCATTATGAAAGCGATGATTTTGAAGTGTTTGCGATGTGTTCACTTGTTGTTTACACGTTTACCTCATTATCTAGTTGTTTTATGCACACTATATGTGTAGTACTCGAGATTACTTTGTGATTACATACTTGAAACAAACTTTGCTTTTTACCTTCGTCGGCATTTTGCCTTCTCACTTCATGCGTCCTGTTTGCGTTGACGGATGCTACATCTCTTGGTATGTCTTGTATCCCTTGATAAATGTCATTTGTAATCGTGAGACTGACATTTGATCCTCGATACAGGTAGGCTGGTCTTTGTACTAAACGCAAAAACAAAACAAAAACAAAATAAATGACAGCATTACCTAGAAGTGTTAATTTTTCAGGTTAAGTCTCCCCCACAAATAAATAACAAGTAGAGACTATTTGTTTATGAACTATGAATAAGCCAAGTCATCAAAATGGATCACTCTGATTCGCAAATGTTGAGATTGGCTGTTATATTTTTGTAGATTCACATATAATCATCTACCTCACGTATTTGTTGCAAGTCAGTACCTTCGATGTTTCGTCGCGAACGCTGAATACTGCTGGCATTGTTTTGTTGGTGCTTTTGTTTGTCAGTTTGATGACCTTTTTTTTTATACGTCCATTTCAAATATATGTCACGGAGAGACAATTCGGACAGAAATCTAAGTGTTGAGCTTTTTATCTACCTGGCTTTCTTCCACCTGTTCTGCCTTTGTGACGATGACGCCGGAAAGCACCGTTGAGCGTCCTTCAATAACAAAGAGAAATTGTTTCAACACATGCTTTGGCACATGTTCTCAAAAATGCAATAATTTACATTTGTGTAAGCGCTCTAAATGCACATGACATTATGTGTAATAGAGTGAGTGATAGTTATGCGAAACCAGCCCAATGATATAATAACAAGCATTGAAATGAACAATCGACTTTCATCCTCAAAATACTTCCTTTTGTTTATCAGATCTTTAAATAGCGCTCTGCCTCATTTGTTTAAGATTATATTATGTAACTTTTGGACACACACAAAAACAGAAAGAACACGAGCGAGAGAGAGAGGGGGGGAGAGGGACAGAAAGAGGGGGTGAGCAAGAAAGAGACAGACACACAGGCAGACAGACAGACAGGCAAAGAGAGAAAGAGAGAGACACAGACAGAGATAAAGAGACAGAAAGGAGAGAAGAAACGGCAAACTCCCGAAAGAATCAATGTATCAACACTTCTTAATTAAAAACAAATGCACACAATTTAGAGAGAATAAACGCATGTATTACTTACCCACTTGCAAAAACTGCAAAAGAAGATAATCATAGCTATCAATTGTTCTGTCTCTCTGACTTTCTCCAATGCTCTTTCATTATCTCTCTCTGTATCTCGCTCTCTGTTCCTGTCTCTATCTGTCTGTCTGTCTGTCTGTCTGTATCTCTCTCACTCTCTGTCCCCCTCTCTCTCTCTCTCTCTCTCTTCCCGCAGTGGGGCACTGCGGTTATGAAATTAAAGGCCCCTCCTGTTTTTGGAACCGCAGGAGCTTTCTAGTTTGCTGTTAGGTAGATTTTTGGTTCCTCTTTCCTGTCATGCTCTCTTTTTCTTCATGAATTCTTTTCTTTTTTCTGCCTTCTTGCTCATTCACCTGTATTTTTTCCAAAAATCTCTTCTCTTGCCGCTTGTCTCGCGATTCATGTATAGTTTAATCTGTTAGTGTTCTGATGTAAGTCCAGCAGTAGATAGGTTAAGCCTATTTTAACATACTGGAAACTGGTAATCTTCCAGTAGGTATTAATTTAGTTTTACTAAAGCCTGCTGGGACACAAGTAATGGGTTAGTGCATTTGTAAACAGGAATCGCTTGACAAGTGGCCCCCTTCATCCCCCCCTTCCTCGTCCTGATATGGCTCTGCGTAGTCGGCTGGACGTTAAGCAACAAATAAACAAACAAACAAACAAACAAACTCTCTCTCTCTCTCTCTCTCTCTCTCTCTCTCTCTTTCTCTCCCGCTCTCTCTCTTTGTTTGTCTCTCTCTCTCTCTCTATTTCTGTCTCTCGATCTGTCTCACTCTCTGTCCATCTCTGTTGCTCTCTCTCGCGACTGAGATTTAATGAAAATTTCGAAGAGCCAAAAAATCAGTGACCTTTCACTGTCAGTGAGTTGTGTTCACCCCCAGAGCGAGAGGGGGGGGGGGTAGTAAGAGTGAGAGGGGGAGACAGAGAGCGAGCGAGAGAAAAAGCGAGAGAAAAAGCGAGAGAGAGAGAGAGAGAGAGAGAGAGAGAGAGAGAGAGAGAGAGAGAGAGAGAGCGAGAGAGAAGACAGCACTTTTTGTCGATCGAAAGGTGAAAAAGCGAAACTATTTCATCTCCACTTCTAATATAATCAACGGAAACGGAAAAAGACGTTCTATTATCATGGAGCGATAACATTGACGAGTCAAGGAGAAACGAATCATTATTTTCCCTCAGCAACGCTTTTTGTCTAAACGAATGCTTGCAACGACACGTCTTTGTTCGTCAGATTTTAAAGGTACTTTCTTTTTTTGTAACCGATAGTGTTTGCCTGGACAGATATGGCTTGTTGTTTGGATAAGAACACCCTTTCATTTAGACTCATACACATAAACACATTGGCTGCTTGCTGTAAGGTATGTTTCTTTTCGTTATAGTGTATTTGTCTGCTGAATTAATTAAGCAGTTTGGCACTTACACAATCCAACCAACTAAATCTCTCGCTCTGCGCAGAAAGCAGCGAGGCCATTGGTTTGAGGTATAGGTCCAAGAATGGATCTCTGATACTGTGCATGATAACGTTCACGGCAGGAAAAGGCATCCATAATGTAGCATTTGACAAAATAGGTATACAACAAAGAACAAAAGCCTGCATGAAATATATACGAGGTAATAGTAACCAGGTGCTGTTGATTATCAAAAGGTCTCACCATCGAATACTTTGCACACGCGGCAAAGGACTGCAGCAGTCAACACAATGATCAGAAGGACAATGACCGCACATATGGCAGCAGTTGCCCAAAAAGATAGCTCTTCTGTCACTGAAAGTAAAAAACCTTGTTGAAACAATATTCTTCGGACACCACTAAGCATGATTTAGTGTTAAAGAGCAAGGACATTTACTCTATGTAAAAATAATACAAATCATGTTTAACTCCTGGTCATGTCAAATCAAGAATTAAGCTCGAATTTCGGTGTGTGTCTGTGTGTGTGTGTGTGTGTGTGTGTGTGTGTGTGTGTGTGTGTGTGTGTGTGTGTGTGTGTGTGTGTGTGTGTATGTTTGAGAGATAAATCGAGATAGCGAAATGGTAGAGAGAGAGAGAGAGAGAGAAAGAAAGTGAGGGAGAGAGAGAGAGGGGGAGGGAGAGACAGAGCGAGAGAGGGAGAGAGAGAGAGGGAGAGAAAGAAAGTGAGGGAGAGAGAGAGAGGGGGGAGGGAGAGACAGAGAGAGACAGAGAGAGAGAGAGAGAGAGAAGGAGAGAGAGAGGGAGAGAGTTTTTGTCTATGAACTCGGTAAGATTATTTGAGGGAACAAACTCTATTAACCTTTCTTTTTGAAGATTTGTTTGTCATCATTGTTGGGGGTCGCTTCTCTGGAATCCGTTGACCGCTGTGCGCTGGAGATGTCGGTTGTTTCCAGGGCATCAGCTCTTGTACTTAAAGGTAGTATCTCTTGAGAACACGTATAGTGGATACCATTGTGAATTTTATGTACGCCTATTTTGAAAGCAGTATTGCCTGGTTCGTTGATTGATTGGAATATAAATAAAGTTTCAAAACAGTGTGTGTATACTGTTTCTCCTTTTGCAAAACAAAAACAAGTTGTTGTTTGTTTGCTTTTAAAGCATTGCTCTTGTTTTTCAACGTTGAGCATATTTTCTGATAGTGTGTGTGTGAGTGTGTCTGTGTGTCTGTGTGTGTGTGTGTGTGTGTGTGTGTGTGTGTGTGTGTGTGTGTGTGTGTGTGTGTGTGTGTGTGCAGTTTAAGGATTTAGCAATTAGCAATGGGATATTAAGCCTGGCAATGCCAAGTTCATATGACACTACTCGGTCGGAAGGGCAGATTACACTTTTTATTAATACACCCGTATTACACGTTTTTACCAGTTACAATACATACGGACAAAACAGATTAGGTCTCTTACAACCTATGTGTTTGCGACAAGCTTCGACCACTGTCATTTATAAATGCAATCCAGTGAAACAAAAACTGCTTACAAAATAAAGTAAATAAAAATGACTCGTGCGCTAAAATTGCAGACATGACCAAAACAACCAGTGGTCATTGTTTGCAAAACGTCTTGTGAAAATGACAAAAATATATTTTGAGACATGTTTCCGTAAGACATGTGTTTCAAACACGTTTAATTATTTCACAAACATCTAGAATTTCAAATGGTGATTTGCCTGGTGTGTAAGGGACAGAAATAACCACACAAAAAAGACCACACCACCATCATCATATCGCCCAACACACACACTCACACATACACACACACACACACACACACACACACACACACGCACACACACACACGAAGACGCACTCATATACATGTATATGCACATTCGTTTGTGCGCAAGCACGCAAATGCACACAATTATATGTAAGCGAGCACAAGCACAATACCCTTCTGACTTGTCAATGGAAGTACGCTCATTTATAAAACAAAGACACAAACATAATATGTACACACTCACTTGCTGAAATCTGTGCTTCTTCATAAATCCCAGAAATAGATGTCCATGTATAATGACCATCGCCACTTGCAGACAACACAACGTGGTACAAAGCAAACTCGTTGTGAGGACATTGGCATTTTCTTTTGTTAACTGATGTGCAGCTTCCATTGTCCAGAGTACGAAAATAACATTGTTTTTTTGTGAGTTTACCTCCGTCGCCCTTGAAGTTTACGCTGAAGCCAGTAGTAATGATATTGGCAAAGCTGCAGTTGCTTCCGACTTTGAAAGATAACTCGATCTCGTTGTTTCCATAGAAAGTGATCGTGCTCTCAATCACGGACGGGAACTCAAACCATGCACCTAGAAATTAAGATATCATGATTTTTTACTTCTGTCCAATGTTGTATAATGTCTGTCTGAGGGAAGCATATATTTTTCGATTTCAAGATCCTCGAGAAATGCAATCTTAACAGAATTCATTATAGCGGAATGTAAACAAATATATTAGGCCCGGTTTTAAGCACATAACTTTTGTATTTCAAGAGATATGTCCAATCTTACGTCTACTGAGTGGGAGTTTACAAGCACTCACAGCTTTACGTGTTGGCATAGCATGTGTGCGTATGTGTGCGTGTGCGTGTGTGCATTGCTCTTGTTTTTCAACGTTGAGCATACTTTTCTAATAGTAATAGTGTGTGTGTGTGTGTGTGTGTGTGTGTGTGTGTGTGTGTGTGTGTGTGTGTGTGTGTGTGTGTGTATGTGTATGTGTGCTTGTGTGTGTGTGTGTGTGTGTGTGCGTGTGGGTGGGTTGGTGTGTGTGTGTGTGTGTGTACGAGTGTGTGTGTGTCTGTGTGTCTGTGTGTGTGTGTGCGTGTGTGTATGTGTGTGTGTGTGTGTGTGTGTGTGTGTGTGTGTGTGTGTGTGTTTTTCTGTGTCTGTTAATAAGTGTTTGGAAACCGTCAGAAATGCGATCTAAAGGACATATCGCACCTCAGCAGCACAAAAGACAAAATGAACGGATTGATTCCTATACTGGAAATATGAATGATTGTAATAATAGATAACATAAAAGGATGAAGCTGGTTCATGTGAATACTTTTGAGTAGCAAGAGTTTATGAAGGGAAAATATCATACTTACAAGAGTCCTCTGCATCTGCTAAGAAAATCACAGATGTGCAAACAAACAGTGAGCGCACCAGATTCTCGCGGACAGGCGATGTCATGATCCACAGCTCCTTGCGAAACTAATGTCAATCATCTACTGAATTTGCGAAATTCGTAAATGTACATGTAGTAATCTTGGATGTGTTCCAACATTGTTGTTAAAGTATAGAAGACAACGGTTAAACAGAAAGCAATTATTTCCGTCAGAAACCGGTTTTCGCCAAAGGCAGCGACGGAGAGGCAAAATAGGGGAGTAAGAGACGATGGACAGTACAGAGGGTCTTTGTAATAAGATAAGTCTATTACAAAGACCCTCTGTACTGTCCATCGTCTGTGAACATACAAATGTGTCAACGTTCGCCTAACTCACCGATGCTGCATTGTCAGTCAAGACAAGTGCGAATCTTGGGCCGCTATTGCGCGGGTCCACAATTGCGCGGGTCTGCTATTGCGTGGGGCCGCTATTGCGCGGTGACTCTTTGTCATTCAACCAATCTCTCACAGTGTAACAGAAATACCCAAAGCCAAGAGACGCAGCCTAGAGAATACTGTGCTGACAATCATTCAAACGTGTTCCAAGTCGGTTTCATGGCAAAGACTATGTATATTATTAAACAACAAAAGAAAATAAAGAGGTGTCACAGAAAGGGGGAAAGAACCATTTTTTATTCCACAAAATTACTTTTGCAATCCCAACATTCAAAGCATCGAACTCAGAAATACTACCTTATAAACCTCAGGTGGTCATAATATAATACCAACAAATAAACTGACAAACAAAATGTTGACATTGCATTTATTCCAATCTTGAAAATAAATTCAAAACAGTCACTGGCATCCTGAAATCATCTTTTGTCTTCTCAAAGAAAAAAACCTACCTAAAGTAAGTTGGAATAACACAAATAATGCATGAGTAAATGCTGGTCACTTTTCGCATTTTCCAAAGACCTGGACAAAAGAAACCAAGAACACCCGTTCTCTACCTCATTATGAACATACAAGAAAAAACATATTACACTAAAAAAGTAACTTGGAATAACAAAAATAATGCATGAGTAAATGCCAGTCACTTTTCGCATTTTCCAAAGACCTGGACAAAGGAAAACCAAGAACACCTGTTCTCTACCTCATTATGAAAAAAAATGAAAAAAACATATTACATGAAAAAGTAACTTGGAATAACAAAACTCATCCAGAAGAAGGACTTTGCCTCTTTTGCGTCTGCCCTCGATCAAACGTGCTGCCATGTTGCCTCGGAAGTTTGCAGGAATGGTGTCAGTCACGTGATTAGAAATTCCCATGTCACATCACAAGAAATGTACATGATTGCTTATACTTGTGTAGGTCCGTGTAAATGGTGTGTGTCTTGCTTTTTAGACTGCTTTTACCTTTGTAAATGTGCTGTATGAAAAAAGTCATTATTGTTATTGTTCTTCAATACCTTACTCTCCAATGAGAAAGTGCAAGTACAACGGAAAGTAGATTTTCCAAGAAATCCGTAACACCCCCACGGAACGGCGTGGTCAGCAGCTGCACCCAGCGCGTGGTTGACACATGAACGGTGGGTTTCTCCAGACTATGCTTTGAAACTTATGTTTTTTGGCGCACTTTGTATTCAATATTCTCATTTTCGAGACTTCCATTCACATGTGCATGTGCTCGTTACATGAATAAGTTGCGTATCAAATTGAGTAATTACAAAATTTATGGTTGAGTGTCATGAAATGAACACTGTCACCACATTTAAACTCGGACATTTTTCATTACTGGCAACAGACTGGCTTGTTTAAGTACTCGAATGTGCTATTTTATGTATCCCTGATAGCTGATTAAGTTTACAAGGGTTAGTGTTGTGTAGATTTTACACAGTTCGTAAATCAAATCTGAAGTCTGTTTATTTGCTGCCTGCGCGCCGCGTGCAGACCCGGCTGTAGTACATTCCTGTGGAAGGGGGGGGGGGGGGTTCTGGGGAGTGCACGGTAGGCCCCGTCACATTGGCAACTATTCCGCTTCTTCTTAGGTCGCGCAATAGCGGACCCGCCGCAATAGCGGACCCGCGCAATAGCGGGCCGACCCGCGATATTGCCTGTTTGGCAATAACCTGGACCTTTGTCCTGGTCCATATTCTTGACCCCGTTATTGCGACCATGACCCGAGCGTCAAAACAATGCAAGAAAGCTTTCATGTGTAAGCCTTGTGGATAGTTTCCCCATACGTTGAACGGATGGCATTACACACAGATAGTTCATTTTTGTTGCGAACTGTAAACGCATCATTACCTGCCCTTTGCATGTTTTCTTGTTGCATTGTTATGCTTGTTCTGTTGCTTTTGGGCTGTAGATGCGTTGCTTCCATTAGCATGTCTTACTGTGTGCTTGTGAGTTTTTATAAAATGCTATTTGAATGTTCAGAAACATCAATGTTAAAGACCTAATAATGAACATAAATAAAATTACTTAATTAGTCAGGGACGTAGCACACCTAATAAAAGTGGTAGGGCGGAAAAAAATGGAAGACAAAATGCTGAGACAGCTAAGGAAATATGGGGCTTACACTACCGCCCCCCCCCCCTTCCCGTCCCCTTGTAATGGTCTAAAAAAGAAAGAAAACATGATGCGATTTCGTGCCTTCTGAGCTCAGTTCCATCTAATCATCTTTCCATCCTCCACCAAACAACGGGCTGGTGAATGTATCAGTGATTATCAATCGACTTACATTTATATCTAAATTCCGATACGTTGAATGTGATGAGCACTTACTTCAAATGACTTTCGTCTTCATTATTGTCTAGTGTGTTAAAAAGCAAGGATTGACAAACTGGTTTACTTCTAAACAAGCAATTTATTGATCCGTCCAGCCATCAACATTGGCAGCCTGAGTGATGACTGAAAAATAGAGGGATTTGTCAGAATATTTTTAGCGCGTTTTCGATCCATCACAACCAGGATGCACACTTGTGTCCATTGTTCAATTCTCTCTCTACATGTTGTTTCATGTGACACTGTTAACCCCACAAGTTACTGTGTTACTCAATTGTTATGGCGTACTTACGGTTGACACACAATCACTCACCCCTCAGTCTGACCCCAGCTTCACACACAGAATATACAAAACATTTCTTACCTCCATTGTTTCTCATGGGAGCAGACGGACGAAGAAGCAATTTTCACTAAATTGGCGCCAATACTTTTATGGCCTGACGGAACTCGTCACGTGTGACGTTCTCGTCAAAATAAGACGTCATCCTATTCCAGCAGTTGACCAAGACTAACACACACAAAAAAAACACCCAAAAAACCGACCTTATGCCATCGCGTGAATACTACGTGGGGTGTTCTGTTGGTAGATCTCTCTCTCTCTCTCTCTCTCTCTCTCTCTCTCTCTCTCTCTCTCTCTCTCTCTCTCTCTCTCTCTCTCTCTCTCTCTCTCTCTCTCTCTCTCTCTCTCTCTCTCTCTCTCTCTCTCTTTTTTCTTTTTTTTTACGGAAAAAGTGGTCGGGCGGTCGCCCTACATGCCCTACCGGGTGCTACGTCCCTGTTAGTTCTAGAAATATATGTGATCTAGATTAGATCAATTACTTTGATGCAGGTTTAATGAATACTGATATGATAACACTAAAATGTACTGCCATTAGTCTTTACACAAGTGTATCTACAAGTAGATAACACTGTTCATAAGCTCTATCGACGACCGTTTTTAACCGCGTGCTTCCCTTTTTATGATAAACCGTTCTTAGGTCGTCGTTCTCCCGAACTAACTAACTCCTTAGTATGTCAGCGACAATAGTGGATTCCGGGGTAGGGAAATCATGTCATGCAATGACGTCAGCGCCTTTCGGCGATTGGTCAATGCACTTCGTATCAATAATGTCGGTCACGCTTGAAAATATCGCTACTTGATATTGCTTTACAAACGTATACGAAGTGACCGGGAGCGAAGGGTCATTTATGAACTGAACTAGCCCCGAACAGTGAGATGTAGAGAACAGTACACAAAAACGAACGGAGAGACTCAGAAACTCCAGTCAGTCGTCGCCACGCTCGAGAACTCAAGTGTAATATTTTAAGTTATTGAGATATCACAGTGCGCTAAGAGATTTATAGAGCAAGTCGAGGAAATGAATTATTGAACGAAGCGCAAAGATTTGCTCTATACATCTCTTAGCGCACTTTATTCCCCCCTCTGCTTCTTTACCTCTGTAAACTTGTAGAGCTAGTTATTTTTCGATAATGACCCAGCAACCAAACAAATAACGAGCCAGCAACAGCCTGAATCCTCGATAGTGCAATGGGTTGAGAAGCTGTTCTGTTTTGGTACTACTTTTGCGACTGAAAAGTTCAAAACGCTCTATACGTACGAAATATACATCTCTGGAGCAAACAATACAAACATACCGCATTTAAATTAACAACTACAGGCCTGAACACATGAATCTCCATATAAAATCCATGAGTTCGGTTGTTTTCTGAATATAGATCTGCTGTGCACACACCGTTCATCGCAAGCAAATTCCCAAGGCAAGTAACTCATACTCTTGCCGACAAGAGTAGTTCCCCTTCTTTTAACGCAGTTTCTTCGACAACACTGACTGCAATCCGACGGTCAGTTTTCAACAATATTTCATTTTATAAACAGATCACACGCAACCAAATGCACACATCTCATCAATTTAAACAACATAAAGCGGTTTCATACACTATTTTCCCCAAAAAACTGAACTTCATACAGTAATTAACGTTGGAACACGGGTGCAAAAGTTCGTCTGCTAGTCCCATTTGACGAAAGAACATTATCTTTAGCGATACTAAAACATAAACAGAACACACAATATCTGCCTTTACCGCCACAGCAGAATAACAGCTTATCTGTGTACTTGATTTTAGTCTAAAACAGGGAAACTGACAAGAAGTGTTAACAGAATGGAATGATTTGCACGGAACTATACAACCGCGCATTAATCGATCGCCTGCGCAGGTTGACTGGTTGAGTGATTCGGATTCGATCAAACTTTCGCACAAAAACTCCTGTTTTCTTTGAATAACTGAAGAAAGGGGGAATAAAGAGGTTACACACCTCGTCTCAGTGATTATTAAAAATAATGGTCTCAGTTCGCGGTCATGAAAAAGCTCGCTGAAGCTCGCATTTTTCATGATCCGCTAACTTCGACCATTATTTTTAATAATCTCTGAGACTCGGCATGTAACCTCTACGTAATTGTTTCAATAACGATATTGTCAGTAACGACAATAGATTAGAACGTTTTAAAAAGCACATTTTTCTGCCAGCGTTTGGATAAATTGTGGACAGGTCGAGTTAGATCTACTTTTGTGTGTGTGTCTGCTTTGCACATTTCGGGGGTAGGCCTATTGACGGTTTCATCGCCGACCATGCATTTTACGATTTGATTACCCTCTGTACCGTTTCATCGATTAGCAACTAACAGTATGAGTTACAGTTGAGCGAAATGTAACCGTTAGCATACAATTTCACTTAAGTATTAATTATTGGTATAAAAAGACAACATGTACCGAAATGTTCTATGCTCCCCCAAAAATGAACGACCCCCAAGCAACTGAGTGGCGTCCCCTGATGTCAAACGACTCAAAGTGACACGTTTGTTCCCTCATTCGCAAAAAAATTAAGTTGGCATGTTATTTCTCGCAATGTACCTGCATTCATCTGGGAGGTTGGTGCTATGATTACATGGTAAGAATGTTTTGAAGCCTTCGCGTGTTCTGTTTACATCGTATAGTTGTCTTGAAATATGCGAAAACCGTTAATTTCAGTCCTGAACTGATGGTGTCGTCTGCTACATAATTATACGAGTAGGACAGTCCATTGAATCAGTCGACTTCCAAATGCTGCTTTGTCCAGCTCGTAATCTGTTAGAAAAAAACCTTCTGGTGATATTTAGTCAAGATTTGACTAAATATTTTAACATCGAGGGGGAATCGAAACGAGGGTCGTGGTGTATGTGCGTGCGTGTGTGTGTGTGTGTGTGTGTGTGTGTGTGTGTGTGTGTGTGTGTGTGTGTGTAGAGCGATTCAGACTAAACTACTGGACCGATCTTTATGAAATTTGACATGAGAGTTCCTGGGTATGAAATCCCCATACGTTTTTTTCATTTTTTTGATAAATGTCTTTGATGACGTCATATCCGGCTTTTCGTGAAAGTTGAGGCGGCACTGTCACGCCCTCATTTTTCAACCAAATTGGTTGAAATTTTGGTCAAGTAATCTTCGACGAAGCCCGGGGTTCGGTATTGCATTTCAGCTTGGTGGCTTAAAAATTAATTGATGACTCTGGTCATCAAAAATCGGAAAATTGTAAAAAATAAATAAAAATGTATAAAACGATCCAAATTTACGTTTATCTTATTCTCCATCATTTGCTGATTCCAAAAACATATAAATATGTTATATTCGGATTAAAAACAAGCTCTGAAAATTAAATATATAAACATTATTATCTAAATTAAATTGTCCAAATCAATTTAAAAACACTTTCATCTTATTCCTTGTCGGTTCCTGATTCCAAAAACATATAGATATGATATGTTTGGATTAAAAACACGCTCAGAAAGTTAAAACGAAGAGAGGTACAGAAAAGCGTGCTATCCTTCTTAGCGCAACTACTACCCCGCTCTTCTTGTCAATTTCACTGCCTTTGCCATGAGCGGTGGACTGACGATGCTACGAGTATACGGTCTTGCTGAAAAATGGCAGCTACTTGACTAAATATTGTATTTTCGCCTTACGCGACTTGTTTTTATTTACCGTAGCTCGGTTATTAAATGATTAAACTCAGATATTGCTGCTTGCAAAGTTCGATGCTTGTGTGTCTGTGTATGCGTATGCGTATGCGTGTCTGTGTGTTTGTTTGCGTGCGTGTGTGTGCTCGTGTGTGTATGTGCGTGCTCTTGAGTGTGTGTGTGTGTGTGTGTGTTTGTGTGTGTGTGTGTGTATGTGTGTGCGTGCTCTTGTGTGTATGTGCGTGCTCGTGTGTGTGTGGGTGTGTGTATGTGTATGTGTGTGTGTTTGTTTGTGTGTGTGCGCCGTATGTGTGTGTGTGTGTATGTATGTTTGTGTCCCTCTGACTGTCTGCATGTGTGTGTGTGTGTGTGTGTGTGTGTGTGTGTGTGTGTGTGTGTGTGTGTGTGTGTGTTACTACTTGGCAATGTTTTATAATTGCTCTCCTGGTATGTGTGTAAGTATGTGTGTGTATGGGTGTGTGTGTGTGTGTGTGTTTGTGTATGTGTATGTGTGTGTATGTGTGTGTAGGACTCATTATACCACCACTCTAATCATGAACTTGTGTGTGCAGATTATCCTCATTGTGGTACCTATTGTGCGTCGCTCCTGTGGCAGTTGCTGCATTTTATGGTACGTCAATGATACAATCCCTGCAGCCAGCAATTATGGATTAATCATGTTGTACCAAGCTAAAACATTTCAACAGCAAAAACAAAACGCAAGGGACAAATGAAATATCGACAAAAAATCACAATTGACAAAACTTTGCAACTTTGACACACGAAAAAAAAGTCAAATCAAGTATCTACCCTGAATAGATTGTTTTATTTTGCTACCTTGCGCATTTTGTGTGCTATGCTATTCCTACTGATGCAGGTGTCGATCGCAACAGCGGTCAAAAACGGGACTTTTGGCATCATTTTGTAGGGGTATCATGACAAAATACGCTGCACTTTAGCAATGAATAGGTGGATTGCTTTGAACCTTTCCGAATAGTTTACCACCATACTAGAGATACTTCATGCGAAATTGTGGATCGTTACAATTATTTGTTAAAATTGTATACCATGTTTCGAAATAAGTTGTTAAACTTGTCATTTTGAATGTTCACTTGTGTCCAACAAAATCATGACTTTGCATGTCTTTAGACAACTGATTGATACACACACTGCGAAAATGTTATGTGCGTTTAAGCACTGACGCAAATTTGCTAGGCCTGTAAACACGCTTGATATTTAAGCAATGATTCTGGTGCCACAACGATGCCCAGCCAAGCGTGACCGTAGCATGTTTTGAGATGCACGCAGCGATAACAGAAGTAGCGCAAAACGGCGTGAACGGTCCATTTTTTTCTCATGTGTTTGCATGACTAGCATATTTACATGCATATGAAACTTCGACAGTATATGTATCAATTATTTATTTGTAGACATGCAAAGTCGTGATTTTGTGGGATACAAGTGAACAATCCTATGACGAGTTTAACATTTTCCGAAACATTGCGTCACATCTGAATAAATAATTGTTACGATCCAAACTTTCGCACGAAGTATCTCTAGTATGTTGGTAAACTATTCTAAAAGTTTCAAAGCAATCCAATAATTCATTGATAAAGTGCAGCGTTTTTTGTCATGATACCCCTGCAAAATGACGCAACAAGTACCGTTCTGACCGCTCTTGCGATCGACACCTGCATCAGTAGGAATAGCATAGCACACGAAATACGCAAGGTAGCTAAACAAAACAATCTGTTCAGGGTAGATAACTGATTTGACTTTCATAGAAACCCAATCATAACGGTTGTAATGGTCTCATTTCTATGCGCTAGTATACTATTTCTCACCATTTCATAAGCTATGAAGCATGTATTACCTAGGTTGCTAGGAAACAATACCATTTTTCAGTGTGACAACTTCAACAATGATTTTCTCAAAATGGCCGACATACTGGTTAGTAGCTTTAAACTAATGTAACAAAGTCATTATTTTTACCTCTCACTTGCAACTTACATCATCTTAAATGGGATTTTGTACTTTCTTTGCAAATGCATGTTAAAAATCAACTTATCTATCATTTTGTGAGAATGGGTCACATATTTCCTCGAGTATCCGATCGATTTTAATCAAAAAATGACACAATGCCGAGGAGAGTCCCCACAAACACATATCAAAACATTAAAACGCAGGACACACCAATGAACATACTAGTTTGGCTTATCAGTCCATTTATTGACAAAGAGGCGAATAGGATGGGATGAAAGTGGGCGAATATGCTTGAGTGAGGACAGATCTACAGCAAATCGGTTCGTATGTTCGTTTACATGTATATTTCTCGTTCAAAAACCACACATGTACCAGATAAAACCTTACTCATTACCACAATCATACATTTCAGCTGTGCGTGGTTTCAAAGAGACACATTTTGCTGTCATTTTACCGTGATGTGTTTACACGTGGCGTCAGCACGCTCAAGGTATAGCAAGGTATTACCGAAATCGATTTCCGGGGTCAATCGCTGTCGGATGTCATTACAAAGAGGCGAACATTGGGAGTGATAAATGTGCTGAGTCAAGCGATAGTGAGTGCACACTGAAAAGCGATGTGCATTTTGTGCAGTGACCACTCAAATGAAGTCCTTTTCTTTTGAAAATGTGTACATAAGATAACGATCACTGACAGAATGATCTCTTAGTTGCTGATTGAAAAGGCACCACTTTTGTTGGATTACACACATGACCACTGATCAACTTCTGCGTTCGACGGTTAACACATACGGTGCTTTTTCAGTCGGCAGCCGGAAGCTAAGCGACTGTGGCAATGATCATGAGCTCCGATGTGCATATTCTCAACATAATAAAGCGTCAGAGCGAGTGAACACTTCACTTTGACAGTTCGATGTGATGACTGTTTCTTTCAAAAACATGCACATTGGAGCTCATACCTCACTTCAGCGAAATTGGCGTGTTCACAGGTCGGCCCAATTTCAAAGAAAGTAACACTTTTAAAGCACACAAAAACAACAAAGAGAGTTATTTCCAGAAGAAAAAAACCCACTTCTTTGTCATAGATATTGTCATTTTACCAGAAAAAAATATTTTTGTTTGCAAAGATTCACTTTCACTACTGTATTTTCAGATTATTTATAGATTGCTAGAAGTGTTTTTTTGCATAAGTAACACGCGAGAAAAGGTCGACACGCTGAAGCAGAAAAGTAAGGTAAGATAAACGTTGCCGTTAAGGCAGACTCCATGAGGATCATTCACCAAGAGGTTGTCTAGAATTGATGATTTAGTCAATTGTTCTATGTTGCTTCTGTAGCACCAGTAACACATTGTGAAATCAAGCCTGCAGTCTCAAGACAACTTGCTGACATCACATGCTTTTTTCCAACCGACCTCAACGAATCGCAGACAAGCTTTTGTCTAAATCACTATGGATCCGCTCGCACAGGTAGAATACCTGTCTTAATGGTGTGCGTCCGTGTGTTTGTGTGTGTGTGGGTGTGTGTGTGTGTGTATGTGTGTGTGTGTGTGTGTGTGTGTGTGTGTGTGTGTGTGTCTGTGTGTGTTGGTCTGAACATGTTAAATGTATTATTGTGATAATTATATGTAATTTTTGTATATTGTTAGAAGCTATTACCTTATTGTATCTTTTTTAGATAATAAAGTATTATTGTACATCTTTTGTATTCTATTGTATTACCTAAATGACTTATGTATCTCTTGTAAGTCTGTAAATTCTCAATTACTGGGTGGCCGAGTGGCAACGCACTTGCGCTCAGAAGCGAGAGGTTGCGAGTTCGACACTGGGTCAGGGCGTTAGCAATTTTCTCCCCTCCTTTCCTAACCTAGGTGGTGGGTTCAAGTGCTAGTCTTTCGGATGAGACGAAAAACCGAGGTCCCTTCGTGTACACTACATTGGGGTGTGCACGTTAAAGATCCCACGATTGACAAAAGGGTCTTTCCTGGCAAAATTGTATAGGCATAGATAAAAAATGTCCACCAAAATACCCGTGTGACTTGGAATAATTGGCCGTGAAAAGTAGGATATGCGCCGAAATGGCTGCGATCTGCTGGTCGATGTGAATGCGTGATGTATTGTGTAAAAAAATCCATCTCACACGGCATAAATAGATCCCTGCGCCTTGAGTCCGAGTCTGGAGATACGCGCGCGATATAAGATTGCATATAACATAATTACAACAGTTACAATATTTTCAAAAAAGTATTGTTTGCATTTTCCAATGATAAGGGACGTGGTGGTGATCAGATCCATTCGAGTCCACAATACATTTTTATGCTGAAAATACATCATGGTCAGTCATGAGTAGACAAAAGCATCATTTTTTGTGTGTATGCATAAAACGTCTGGGTGCTTGACACACAGTGAAGAATACCCGACATGTACTATCGCTGTTTTGATTCATGCAGAGACTGTTCTTACCTGCATGTGGTCGGATGGAACCCTCTTGTGTGAAACAAAGAATGGCTTTGATCACCCAAGACAAGTATCCTACAAGTTTGCAATCTCTGTGCCCAGACTGAGTGGTGAATTTGGCTGCGACATCCTACCAGCCGACAGTATAACAGTGGTCCACACTTGCTTAATGAAACAGGGAGGTAATCTAAAAGCGTTTGCTTAAAGGCACAGTAAGCCTCCAGTAAACCATCACAGATACTGTCAGGATTTTACACACAGTACAAACACCCTTCCATTTGAACGCTCACCAAACGGGAACGTCCCATTTTTAAAGAATTAATTTTGCGGATTGTCTCAGAGACAATCAGACCGTGGTGCGTTTTGGCGCAAGACCTAACTTTTAAAATCTAAATAATAAATTGACAGCTTGTTACACAATCATAAACGAATTCTTTTTTCATCAAGACAAGATCAGTACGATTCGAAGTTTTGAAAGTTTGAAAAAAGAAAAGCCCGGAAGCAGGGTCACGCAAGGTCGTGGTTCTCGTAACAGACGACGGTTTATGCCTATCGCCAGTTCCTCTGAACAGTCAAAAGCCATCGCTAGAGTTCTTGTGAACCACACCCGTTTCTTTCGTGCATAGTCAGAGGTACATAATAACGTGCTATTACAGATAAGCTCACATCGAGTCGCATTCAAATTACTAACATACGACTACATTGTGAAAAAGGGAAACTGGATCATACGGGTTCACGATGGCTCAGAGGTAAGATAAACCACGCAAAAATAATTTCTTTGAAAATTGCTCGCTCTTTACGGAGGGCACCTAGGATGTTCTCAAACGGTGAGTGTTTAAATGAAAGGATGTTTGTACTGTGTGTAAAAGCCTGACAGTATCTGTGATGGTTTACGAGAGGCGTATTGTGCCTTTAAGTGTCAAATCAAAAGATCGCGAGTTAAGTTATACGAAGTAAAGCACACGTTAGACGTCTAAGTACAAGGCATTTATTATTAAATAGTTTCGGCCAACAGGTGTTAAATGCTTTTTGTCATTACACTTTGCATTCATTCTTGGATCCTTTATTGGACATGTAATTAATCTACACAAACTAAACTAAAGAGGAAGAATGAGGTGTTATAGTTTCTGTTCAAATCATGTCGACTCAGTAACAGGAGGCAAAACGTCCCCTTTTTTCGGGAATTGGCATAAAACTACCCGTACCCAAAACGTGTGAAATCTTTGTGATGGCATTAATGTTGTGATTTTCAGCTGAAGTAAAACTGAAGACGATAGCCTAAGGCTAATTCATAACGATTACTAACAGCGAAACAATATGTTTTTCATAAGTCGAATGTTCTGATGCCAATGATTATTATGAAAAGGGTGTACCCAAATACCCGCAAATGTTTTCATACTATTTTTATTTATGGCAGGTATACCATGCTTAAGTCATGATTTTGTTAGTCACACATACACGACGCGTAGCCCGCGCAATGGAAATTAATTTTTTTTAAATGGAAAATAAGATCAGTGCGTCGTTGTGCGCCTAACTTTTGTTGCGGTTTGGTCACACATAGGGGGGAGTCACACATACACGACGCGTGGCCCGCGCATTGAACATTAATTAGAAATGGAAAATATGATCAGCGCGTTGTTGTGCGACCAACTTGTGTCGCTGTTTGGTACAGTGCGACCCCCGTGTAAAGACCCCTCAATTTAACACTTCCTCCCTTTTAAGACCTTTGTTTTTTCTGTTTTTTATATTTAGTCAAGTTTTGACTAAATATTTTAACGTAGAGGGGGGAATCGAGACGAGGGTCGTGGTGTATGTGTGTGTGTGTGTGTGTGTGTGTGTCTGTCTGTCTGTCTGTGTGTGTGTGTAGAGCGATTCAGACTAAACTACTGGACCGATCTTTATGAAATTTGACATGAGAGTTCCTGGGTATGAAATCCCCATACGTTTTTTTCATTTTTTCAATAAATGTCTTTGATGACGTCATATCCGGCTTTTCGTGAAAGTTGAGGCGGCACTGTCACGCTCTCTGTTTTCAACCAGATTGGTTGAAATATTGGTCAAGTAATCTTCGACGAAGGCCGAGGTTTGGTATAGCATTTCAGCTTGGTGGCTTAAAAACTAATGAGTGAGTTTGGTCATTAAAAATCTGAAAATTGTAAAAAACAAAAAAAATTTATAAAACGATCCAAATTTACGTACATCTTATTCTTTATCATTTTCTGATTCCAAAACTATTATCAAAATTAAATTGTCCAAATCAATTTAAAAACACCTTCATCTTATTCCTTGTCGGTTCCTGATTCCAAAAACATATAGATATGATATGTTTGGATTAAAAACACGCTCAGAAAGTTAAAACGAAGAGAGGTACAGAAAAGCGTGCTATCCTTCTCAGCGCAAGTACTACTCCGCTCATCTTGTCAATTTCACTGCCTTTGCCGTGCGCGGTGGACTGACGATGCTACGAGTATACGGTCTTGCTGCGTTGCATTGCGTTCAGTTTCATTCTGTGAGTTCGACAGCTACTTGACTAAATGTTGTATTTTCGCCTTACGCGACTTGTCTTTGATTTTATGTTCAAATCCTCTGTAGATTTACTCCCATTTTAAGACTCGCGCCTTTTTAAGACCCGATTTTCTCAGATTTTTGATCGTAAAGGGGGGGTTCCACTGTAGAAGCTAGCGAGTTGACAACGAATACACAGCGTGTGCTCCGCGTGTGTCTGGCGTTGGTCTAGCGCGCTCTGCGCGTGTCTGGCGTCCTTCTGGCGTGTACATTCATGTGTCGAGCTCCGCGCACATTTTTTGTGTGCATGCTCAAAAATCCCAACGCACACAGCGAATGACAACGAATACATAGCGTTGGTCCAGCGCGCTCGACGAACGAGTAACGAATAATGACGCACACCCAGCGAACGACACAAGTATGCACGTGCAATGCAAAGACACCACATAACTGCTTTCACGGCAGTTAGATTAAAGGAAGTAACCTTATATACTGTTCAAAAAAAGAAACGCATAGTTGCTACTTGCCAAATTTGTTTTATTTTTCGAAAAAATTAACAGAAAATCCAATATTTAGATTATTTGTTTGCAATTTGGTATGGACACAGTTGAATGCACACACAGTTCATTTGCATCTTCAAATCAATCAGTCAATCAATACGATTGGGTGCCGAGGCTGTCAAGTCAGTAGGGGGTGTGACTGCCTTGAGCAGCAACAACTGCCCGGCACCTTCTGGGCATGGACTGGATCAGATGCCGGATATCTTGCTGTGGGATGGTGTCCCACTCCTCCTGAAGTGCCTGCAATAGATCGCGGTGATTTGCCGGCGCTTCTTCTCGCCTGCGCACACGTCTGTCCAATTCATCCCAGAGGTGTTCTATCGGGTTCATGTCTGGCGACATGGATGGCCAGGGAAGCACCTGGACATGGTGGTCGGTGAGGAACTGGGTGGTGAGTCGTGCTGTGTGCGGGCGAGCGTTGTCCTGCTGGAATATGGCATCCTGGTCAGCCAGAAGAGGAAGGGCGTGTGGGCGCAGAATTTCCTCCACGTATCGCTGGGCAGTTATGCGCCCTTGGACGTGCACCAGGGTGCTCCTTCCAGCGGTATTGATCGCCCCCCACACCATGACGCCTCCACCACCATGAACGGGTGCCTCATCCACACAGTTGGGCGCGTAACGTTCGTTTACTCTCCGGTAGACCCTCCTCCGACCATCATGTCGCTGGAGCAGGAAGTAGGACTCGTCGCTGAACCACACGTGTCTCCAGTGATTCCGGACGGTCCAGCGAAGGTGCTGGTTGCCCCACTGCACTCGGTTCTGGCGATGGCGGCGGGTGAGGACAGCTCCTCTGTGAGGTCTGCGAGCTCTCAAACCAGCTTCATGCAGGCGGTTCCGCACGGTCTGGTCCGATAATCGGTGTGGCCCGGGGAGATCCTGGACAGAAGATGAGGCCGACAGGAAACGATTCCGGAGGTGGCGGAGCCGTATGAAGCGGTCGTGAGCAGCAGTTGTCGCCCTTGGTCTTCCCGCTCGTGGCAAGTCAGCAACGGAGCCAGTGGCTTGAAACCTGACCCACAGTCTACTGATGGTGCTCTGGGACACGTGGAAGTGCCTGGCGATTGCACTTTGACTTTGGCCTGCTTGTAAACGACCCAATGCAATTTGGCGGTCTTCTCTGCTCAATCGGGCCATCTTTCGTCGCTGAATTGTCGTCTGATTTCTTTGTGGCGAACAATCCGCTTTTATGGGTTTTGGAAGACATGGTGAGAGCTCAATATTCCCCGAGTTTCACGAGATTACACTGAAGCATGACGAGTGGTCATGCCAAATGAGCAATTTTGACATTGTAGCCACTGATAACGCATGCGTCACGTGCAGAGCTCACTTGTGGCAATGGACGAAAGGTCGACGACCAGATAAACATTTTCTGCAGTTTGGTGGATATCCTTGTAGCCATATAACTAAATTAACCAAATATTACAAGCTATGCGTTTCTTTTTTTGAACAGTATAGGATGTTTAATTGTCATTAATTTGAACCGCATTGGGAAGTCTCAGATCCTGGACCGATGTTGTTTCCTTCTTCTTTAACTTTCAACACACGAACAATCTTATTTAATCAGACAAATTAACTTGTTAAAATGGGATAACAGTTTATCAGCTTAGGAGACTGGCACATACTAATTGTATAACTATACCGAGCAACAAAAGAAACGCGAATTCTCTTGAGAAATAAGTTTTAAGCTACATTTGAAAATTGCATCGATACCATTTCTTTTCCAAGAATGTGGAAAAACACAGATTCAAAAGTGTGGTTGAGGCCAATTACACCCCACACCATCACGTTTAGTCCACACTGCGCATTGTGTTCCATGATGCAGCCATCAACATAACGCTCACCTCTTTTTCTCCACACTCTCACCCTCTCATTAACATGACGAATGCAGCGAGGGTCATCATATCAGTGAAAAGAGTGTTTTGTTTTTGTTTTGCCACCAGTTCCAGTTATGTGATTCTGGGCCAAATGCTGGCACTCCACGCCATGACTTCGAAGAAGGACTTGTCCTCTAGCCAGACAGCAGTTTTGGAGGTCTCGCTCAGTCAGTCTTCATCGCGCTGTCTGGCCACTGGTGGGACTCTGGTGGTTCCCAAAGATGTTCCTGGCAGTGTCAGTGGCAGTATGGAATCGATCTCGAATACGTTGTCGCAGGATCTGGCGATCTTGTCTTATTGCGGTACCGCGAGGTAATCCCCTGCGTTGCGTAACTGCAGTGCTTCCAGTGTCAGCAAAAAATTGCTGAAGGTGATAGACTGTTGACATGTGCACGTTTAAAGCAGCTGCCACCGCTTCTGTGTCTCCCCCAGCTTTAAGTCGACCCGCTGCTCTCTGGCGTTTTGCTGGTGTCAATCTTGGCATCATGGCTGTTTCAAAAGTAAGACTGACATCAAGCGTGCCATGGTCTCTTTTGATTGCTAATGCATCAGTGAACACATATCACACACCAGTTTTCTCCTGCTACGCTTGCACGTGGTACAAGCGGGCATCATTTATAATCCTAACTCTCAAATTGTTTGAGATTTTTTCAATCAAAAATTGAAGAATATTTTCGCGTTTCTTTTGTTGCTCGGTATATATGTCTACATGCCATACGTACATCACGGCATGAACTAACACCCATAGGGTAAGTGTGACAGTTTCTCTTTTGTCCTCAGCAATGTCATATTAATTTATTACCATATAAGTGCATCATGTGACTTATCTGACCAGCCAGGACTGATTTTAGGTGACCCTCTAAATGTTGTAGTGGTCAGTCAGGAAACCTTTTGTTTATCACATACAATTTACACAAGACAAACTTAACATTTGATTTAAGAATATCGGCGTGGCTTATTCTAAGGAATGACACTTTTCATTGTTTTTAAATCATGCAAAAGTACTGAAAAAACAATTGTGTCGGTGAGTGAAGCAGAGACAACCTACCCTCTGAGTATGACATGAAAAAGTACTCTCTTGACAACTGCATGGTCACAGTTCTAAAATATCAAATACAATTGCGTTAAATATACTTATAACTAATTGCCTTGCTGTCTGAGTCGTTCGCTCTCTCTTGGACTAGGACAAGTGAAGCATTTGAATAGTATGTTTAACAAGAATGGTTCGTTGTGTGTAAACAGGAAAACACAATTATCTCAATCTCAATTATCTCATCAGGTCAGGTGCGGGAATTGATGATCTTAGGAAATGGGAATGTTGTGACTGACAGGCGTAATTGAATCGATGACAGTCCCCAGCTGTCGCAGAATGGCATCGAATTTTAATTTGGTCAATCTTCGTCGGTATTGTAACCGTCATTTTTAATATGTTGCTGTTAGCAAATGGTAACAGACATGTATCCAAAATGATATCAACCTCAGCCGGCTAATGTTGATATCCATTTTCTCGACATTGTCTGTAACGTTTTGCTTACAGACAGCATATAAGTAATAACTCATAATCATGTTTATCATTAATTGGTACTACTCCATGTGTATAAAAACATAACTAAAAGATGTAAACTAAAACTAAATTGTGCACGTTCTTGGTTGTACAGGCGCTAGGCATGCACACATGTACATATGCTCGCAGAAATGTGTCAAATGTGTTAGAACCCACATACTTGCACGCGAGCAGTCTCTCTCTCTCTCTCTCTCTCTCTCTCTCTCTCTCTCTCTCTCTCTCTCTCTCTCTCTCTCTCTCTCTCTCTCTCTCTCTCTCTCTCTCTCTCTCTCTCCTCTCCATTTTTTCGGTTTTACCCTTCGTCTTCTTCTAATGATTTCTTTCTTTCTTTCTTTCTTTTGGTGTTTAATGTCGTTTTCAACCACGAAGGTTATATCGCGACGGGTTCTAATGATTTAATTAATAAAGTTACATGCAATGGGGGTACATTAATTGTCTAACTGTCCACACCCACAGCCACCTGCACCCCTCCCCTTCCCCATTTCCAAATGGTTGAATGGTCAATGTCCCTTTACGTAAGCACAACATAAAAGTCGCTTTCACTTTGTTTTTAAATTAAAAACAAAAACGTCCACCACTGTCCCCTTAGCCAGACTATAACATTTATTATATAAGGTTAGTAGTTCCGGTTCTATAACCACGAATTTCCAAATGTGGATCTGTGGATCTAAGAATTATCATTAATCTTTTAATTGTCTTTTGGTTTAGGGATAAACGGAGTTGTGACGTCAACAACTGACCCATTGTTTCGCAATGGGAGGTGTCCACCCAGAAGAGAAAAATGTAAGTACTTTATTAAGTTTTGAAAAGCAAGGTACACTCTAGTATCGGACGAAAGGAAACGCGCCACACTCCCGGACACTGTCACAAATGATTTGGTCGTCGTTTTCAAAATGTTGTAAAACACGAACTAGACCCGATATCTCAAAAGTGAATACACATTCTCGCAGGATATTTGAACGACTCTTCTGTGAATGTATAGGTTGTGTACAGTGAGTTTTGTTTTACCTTTTTTATAAACTGCATAACATGTTGTAGGGGAGGTAAGTTTCGATTGCTAGCAAGTGTAATTTTGACCTGCCACCAAAACTGCTTTGAAGCAGGAACACTTCCTTGTCTGACATCGTTTTGTTAACCAAAATATTTTGGGGGAGGGCAAATTAATTAGTTTTTCATTGAAACCACTTAAATACAGTGTAAACGTGCCCCTTTGCAAGGCATCACGAGCTACTGGGTCACTAGGTAAGCACGTGGAATCATGTGTGACCACCCTGGTGGCTACATGCGGACAACTGTTCCTGTGTTCTTTGAATTTCATGCCTCCTGCATTCGGTGGATCTGTTTGTACATTCTGGAACCACATCACTTTGTCGGATATGATTTCACTCCGGACAGATTCATGATCTGGAAAGAAAATTAGATGTCAAAGCTATATAATCGGTTTTTATTAGTTAATCAATTAGAGCAGCGTAATCAATAGCTCACATGTCTTTCTTCTAATGTAAACAAAAAACAAAGAACAGTCATCAGTTGAGGGGAGGGTCTCAGAAACTGCTGTTGTCACCGTCATTGTCACCGTCACTGACGTCAGTAAAATTAATGATGACAGGAGCAATGGTACTATCCTGAATGTCGTCCTGAGAACGATAGAATGCATCTTCCCGGGTACGAACATTCGCTCTCCCATTTTGTTTGGTCAATCTGTGAGAATCGATCATGTATCAGCTGACGAACGTCGGCGCCTTTGAAAGTAGTTGTGTGGGTATAGCGACGTGCTGTTTCAAGTCAACCCATATAAGCTCAGTTGAATTTAAATCAGATTGGTAGGGGGAAGACGGAGTACCTTGACCAACATGTTGTTGCAGCAAGGTTTCTACTTTGTACTGAAGTTCTTGGCTACTTTTGTCTTTGCTACACTAATTCATAACGCTGGGGTATTGTGCATTTTGCATCAAAGTGGGCGTTATGATCTATGAGCTATTTTTTAATGTCAGCTTTTGTTTTGCTGTTGTTGGAAGCTTTGTCCCTTTAACCTGCAGTCTATGATATGACGCATCGTAAGTGGCAATGGTAGATACAGTGGGAGGGCTGGCAGAAAGTTCTTCTCCACCCAGTCACACAAAATGGTACCGTTCATCTTGCTGTGGTAATCTCCGTGGATTTGGCCATGATAAATAAATCACACTGGGGCAGGAAGGCGGTGGTTCCGGTGCCGCAATGCATGCAGAATCACAAAACGTTTGCTCTTGCCTCTATAATAGTATAGGGAGCTGCCTTCTACTGTCTTCTTTCATTGGCACCCATTGCATCTTCCTGTACGTTTTAGTGTCCACCCATGATTGTCTCGTCCAAGTATAGAACACACTTCTCCCTTCTTAAATGTGTTTGTTATTTTTCTAAGAAAGTGAATGCGTTTTCTACAATGTCTTTAATTTTCTTTCAAGCATACCTGATTAAAAGCATACCAGAAGTTCGTAAATTAGACGTGATCGATGACCATTACCTGCAGTCGACGCTAATCCCGAAAGCACAAAAAAAGAGCTAACACTGTCTTCAAGGGTAAAAAGAGAAATGTTGACTTCGAGTGGGACACGTGAGTTCTCGATCTTTGGGATCAGGTATCGACTCGTCGGTTTCCGAGTCGCTCAGTTCGTGTTTGTATGCTGTACACTCTGTCGATCTCACTGTTCCAGGTAAGTTAACTTGAAAACCGCCCGTATTACCCGTTCACTTCGTATCCGTTTGGAAAGCAAAATGAAGAAGGATCAACTTCAAATGGGACCGACATTATGTTTACACTCCAGCACTGAAATGCATTGATCGATCGCCGAAGGATGCTGACGTCATTTAACAAAAGGATTTCCCTACCCTGAATTTCAAATTGGAAATTTTGAAGATTTATGTTTGTAAAACGACGCTCTATGGTCGGTTTATCGTATCAAGGGAAGCAAGTGGTTTAAACCGGGCATCGATAGAGACAATGAAGGGGTAACACTAACTCATTCTCCTTTTACATTTCAGGTCGCTGCTCAGATCATATTGTAACCCCGGTCGCCGTGGTGCTCGGTCTTATCATTTGCGTGGAAACAGGTGTTATCTGTTGGTGGAAACGTGCTCAAAGGTTAGTTGCAAACATACAGCCAAAAATATAGAAGATGCTTGGCGATTACAAATGTTTTTGGTAAGACATGATGATGCAAATAAAAATATGGCAATGACGTGCCTATTGTTCTTGTTTGCTTCCACCATTTCAAATCCCATGAATGGCTGAAATGCGTGCATGACACTAATCAGACAAAAAAAATAATTACATAATGAAAGCAAAGATGTCTCCCTCCGTTGGTACCCGTCCGTCACGGCGGAATTCTCGTAATGCACCCTACCTAGGATCCTCATCGTGCACCCTCCCTAGGATCTGAACGGATGGATGTTTTACAGCATTGAGGCTTGCCAGTCATACAAAGAAAACAAGTCACGTGAAGCGATATTATAACATTTAGACAGTCGTTATCAAACCATAGAGATCAATAACAAAACAAAGTCATCGCCGATAGGCAGATAGGCTCGGCTAACCCGAAGAGCGAGGCGGGTCATGCTTGTCTCCGCGAAGCATGCCACTGTGGTACTTGCTGAACATATTTTCGTTTATTCTGAGCACATATTAAGAGTAAACATATCTTATATTTTGTAATTCAATGGAAGGTGAGGAAAACAATGCAATCATTTTGAATCGGTTACTAAAAATTTGAATTTAATGACAACTTTAAGGAGCAAACTAATTAACTAATTTTCAAGCTTCCAAGCAAAAAATCAAAATCCATAGTCCGGTCTTTGTCGAAGAGTGCTTCACTTAAATGTCAATCAATTTGGTTGAAAAATTAGGGCGTGACAGTGCCGCCTCAACTTTTACTAAAAGCCGAATATGACGTCATCGAAAAAGTGAAGGAAATTGGCTGGGGGTATTATACCCAGGAACTCTCATGTGAAGTCTAATGAAGATCGGTCCAGTAGTTGATATTCCCGCTGGGTCTTGACTGAAATACAAGCCATATCAAAAATATCACGAGTGTTGTAACCTGTATATCCCATGAAGATCTAAAAGACAAAGTGTGACGGAAACATCAAGCTTTAGTTGTGTGTTCAGATGAGGCACCTCTGCACATTCCTTATTCTAAAGGCACGTCTGTTGATCTATATCAAGTCGGTGCATAATGGTGGCTTGGTTGTCCCCGTCAACGAGGATTGATTAATTAGAACAGTAAATGTAAAGGTAGAGTTTGGTTATAATTGAATGATTTACCAAATTATCATTACCCACAGGCTGATAATGTTGCCAGCCAAACGGAACTTTATAAGGTTTTTTGCATCTCCCGCCAAAATACAATCAACAATTCCCGTGATCGCGTTCTGGGGCTAAAGGCTGTGTGGGGTATACCAAAACGGAACCAAATACCATGTTTTAAAGTGTTCGTATGTGTCAAACACAATGTCTTGACGTAAACTACTCCAGATAGAAAGAATGTTCTCTGTCTTCAAGACTAAGACCAAACGGAAATATATGTTTGTTTAGGGTAACGTGACCAAAAAAGATAGGGTCGGTAGGTCGTGTTTTTTTTTAGTTTACTCGATTTTAAAGGAGGTTACTTCTCTTAGTCTCGGTATGGTTCACAAAAAATGTGCCAAAAGTTGGTTTATTTTTGAGAAATGAAACAAACGTTTTATGGTCGGCGTGAACCTGTAGCATTTTGATGTAATTTGTTCATTTGATGTCCGTACAATGTTGACATTTAATTTGTACAAGAAAAGTGCAAGGTCAATAACACTTGTTTATAATTTTAAATGGATAGATGCCTGAGGAATTAATTAATGAAGGCCCCAGCGCCTCCGTGCACCTGGAAGTAACAAGCACAGTAACTATAAGGGGTGTCTTAGGTCTCAGATCCGCTGAGTAAACTCTACTCGCACTTCATCAAAAATCGAGCTGTTTGTTGCATATGGTGGGGAAATAGAATGCTATTTTGCTACAGTAACATCCCAAAGATCTACAGCGAAACGCATCTGCATAGTTTTGCATGGGTAGTATAGAATATAGTATAAACAAAAATCAACACAAGGTCAGTGTCTCGTTGTTTTGAAAATTAGTAAAAATAAGAACTTTTACAGTCTTTCTCGGTCGTTTTTTTTAAACTGTTGGTATCACTTTTAAACTTTGTGCAGAAAACGTGCACATATAGTAATTCTGTAAGAAACTGGCGATTTACGCGAGATAACATTGGTTAGTTAAATTTTAAAACGGCATGCAAATGATTTATAGGAAAAGAGAATGTCCATTCTAGGAGAAAATGTTTAAATATGTAAATATTTGAACACATTTCATAATACAGTATTTCGTCGACAATTCCAGACAAAATGTCAATGTACATGATGATAGTGTCCAAACTAGTTCGAACGACATTTGAATATGTTGTTAGTATTGATTTAACTCAAGACGAGCTTTTGCAAATAATACCATTATAGGCGTGTGCAAAGGATTCTGCGTCATAGATGCAACCTTGTCATCTTCTCAGAGATTTTATTCGCAAAGAATCTTTCATGAGTTCCGAATTACCTGACCGTCAGCTTATAATTTGTATCTGTTTTTCAGTGGACTTGACTGTTGCAAGAATATCAAAAGGTAGGAAACAGAGTTTTTTCTCTTCAAGGATCTAGTTGGCACTTACCTGGAGTAACAGGACATTAAAAGAATACCGTGTGTGTGTCTGTCTGTCTGTCTGTCTGTCTGTCTGTGTCTGTGTGTGTGTGTGTGTGTGTGTGTGTGTGTGTGTGTGTGTGTGAGTGGTGTGTGTGTGTGTGTGTGTGTGTCGCATGGGACACAATGTTAATGCTACATTGTCTTTTTGATGGGGAATATGACGGGCGCAGTGGCATGATGGTAAGACGGCGGCCTCCTAATCGGAAGGTCGGGAGTTCGAATCCCGGTCGCTGCCGCGTGGTGGGTTAAGAGTGGAGATTTGTCTATTTCCCAGGTCAACTTATGTGCAGCCCTGCTAGTGACTTAACCCCCTTCGTGTGTACACGCAAGCACAAGACCTAGTGCGCACGGAAAAGATCCTGTAACCCATGTCAGAGTTCGGTGGGTTATAGAAACACGAAAATACCCAGCATGCCTCCTCCAAAATCGGCGTATGGCTGCCTGAATGGCGGTGTAAAAACGGTCATACACGTAAACATCCACTTGTGCTAAAATCATGAGTAAACGTTGGGCTTATAAGCCCATGAACGAAGAAGAAGAAGAAGAAGAAGAAGAAGAAGAAGAAGAAGAAGAAGAAGAAGAAGAAGAAGAAGAAGAAGAAGATGGGGAATATCTGTGGTTTGATGGGTTACATTTCTAAACTTGTACCTTACTTCGTACGAATAATCTAAAAAAAAAAGATTTGTTGGTCCAGTCTTTTGTATCTGTCACCTTTTTGCAGCTCCTTGTTGTTGCTTTCTTTTTGTGTGTTTGTCACATGCAAATAATTGATCACACAAGCCATTTTTTTCATAATGTTACTTGAATTTTCTGACAGACGGCGACGCAGGAAGAAAAAAGCAAATGATCCTCAACATGCCCCCACGTCGTTGTCTTCTCTCGACCGGGGTGTTTCCCCTGACCAGAATGTTCATTTTATGAAGGAGAAATGATAAAAAAAGAAACTTTACACCTGCAATGAAGACTCTCTACGTTCTGCATAAACGTTAAACGTTCATCTTTCACGATGTCTCAAATATTGCTTGCAATGCCTGTCACTGCCCAATCATCCAATCTTAATATAGAGCTAATTATCGTGTGTTATAAGTATAGCCTTTTCTTCAAGACTGAGGAGGGTAATTTTCATTCGTATGTTTCATTGTTTTGTGTATTGCTTGTTTTAATTCCATTGTTTGATTATGTGTATGTTTATGTTATATAGACTTGATATTACCCAATATTGACGGACTGTGTGATGATATCTTCTGCTATGGTCTGTTGAGACAGTGATATCAAAATCGAGACCGGAGGTCGAGATTTTGATATCACTGTCGAAACAGACCAATAGCAGAAGATATCATCACACAGTCAGTCAATGTTAGATATATTGCTAATTCTCTGGACATTTTGTATTTACGGTAAAGAAATTACAAAAGTATTTGTCTCAGTTTTGGCTGTTCCATATCCCTCACTCTGATTATTATTTCTTTTTGTTCACTCTTTTCTTGTACTTTTCAGTATTTCAAAATGTATTTTCTTTCAAAAAGTCTTTAGTCACTTGCTCAACTAAATTCTGGGATCATTACATTTTCATATATATTTGTTTGTTTTTAAATTTAGGTGTTTTTGTTTTTGAAGTGGGGAAGCAATAAAGAGGTCGTCGATATCAAAACTGATATCGACGGAAATGTCGTCGATATCACTTTTGCACTGAGCTCAGTTTTGCCCAATTCACCAATGAAAATCCATGTAACATATGAAATAGCAATATTGATTAATATTGATTGATATAGACTCAATATTGATGCAAAACGAGGAGCGTAGTTATCCTTTTCTGAGAATCTTATTGTGAAGATGAAACAAGTCGCGTAAGGCGAAATTACTACATTAGTCAAGCTGTGGAACTCACAGAATGAAACTGAACGTAGTCCGTCGCTATTGCAAAAGGCAGTGAAAGTGACGAGCCTGTTTGGCGCGGTAGCGGTTGCGCTGTGCTTCATAGCACGCTTTACTGTACCTCTCTTCGTTTTAACTTTCTGAGCGTGTTTTTAATCCAAACATATCATATCTATATGTTTTTGGAATTAGGAACCGACAAGAAATAAGATGAAATTGTTTTTAAAACGATTTCGGAAATTTAATTTTGATCATAATTTTTATATTTTAAATTTTCAGAGCTTGATTTTAATCCAAATATAACATATTTATATGTTTTTGGAATCAGAACATGATAAAGAATAAGATAAACGTAAATTTGGATCGTTTTATAAAAAAATTTTTTTTTACAATTTTCAGATTTTTAATGACCAAAGTCATCAATTAATTTTTAAACCGCCAAGCTGACATGCAATACCGAAGTCCGGCCTTTGTCGAAGATTGCTTGGCCAAAATTTCAATCAATTTGATTGAAAAATGAGGGTGTGACAGTGCCGCCTCAACTTTTACAAAAAGCCGGATATGACGTCATCAAAGACATTTATCGAAAAAAAAGAAAAAACGTCCCAGGAACTCTCATGTCAAATTTCATAAAGATTGGTCCAGTAGTTTAGTCTGAATCGCTCTACACACACACACACGCACAGACAGACAGACAGACACACACACACACACATACACCTCACCCTCGTCTCGATTCCCCCCTCTACGTTAAAACATTTAGTCAAAACTTGACTAAATGTAAAAACACATGAATGTGACATTGGATTGAGTTTCGGCATCAATACTCCATTTTTAAGGATATCTTCCTTTATGTGTAAGTGAACACATTTACAACCAGAGATCTGTCAGGGCTTTGACATGGAATATTCTTTCACTTGCAGACAACACGCGACATCACCTTGGATTTTTCCAACAGAGAGTGATTTATTTTATTGTTGCGGAATGTTGCAGTCGACATAGGTGTTACTTATTAACTTCTTCCGGGAAAATGTTCCGAGTCTATACAGAAAATAGCCATGCTGTAGATTGTTGGTACCTGTCAAAAAGAAAGAAAATGATATCTAATCACCATAAAAAGCCTGGACGGTTCTGTGATGGTCTGCGTGGGTAGGAAGGTTATTTCCCTGAAAGTGAACGTTTTGATATAATTACTTTAGGCGCTATTTGAGTAGATCGAGTTGCTAGCTACGCCTAGAAAGAGAGAGGGTGAGGGATCGGCGGAGAGTGTGAGGTAACAAGCCAGTAACAGCCTACGTGCGGCACCCTGGTCAGGTGCAGTCTAAAAAGGCTACTAGCTGTGAGAGAGAGACGTGTCCCTGGTGATGATACACAATCATGTGAAACTAACGTTCGGCTATTTGGAAAAAAAAGGTACCTTCTCTCCGGCGTACATGAGCCTCTACACAAACGCAGATTTTTTTAGGCAATATACTGCCAATTCTCTTTTTGCCTGACACATGGTTTTTCAGATATATTTCGCCAGCTATAAACATTTATCCTACATACCTTAGAGGGAGAGAGAGAGAGAGAGAGAGAGAGAGAGAGAGAGAGAGAGAGAGAGAGAGAGAGAGAGAGAGAGAGAGAGAGAGAGAGAGAGAGAGCACCAATGTCATAACCATACCATATACTCACACGTGTGTTTATCATGTAAGTTATGTGTCAAACTACAGTCTGATTGGGACCTAATTTTCCACAGCTCATGATGGCAAAGTCATCGAGAGAAAAGTCAATCTCGAAACACTCTTTCGCTCGCGTTTCAATATTTTAAAATACAAACTCTTGTAAATCTGGTGTCATACAGCAAGCCATGTAGTATTCTCTATGTTCATATGTGAGTGATAACAAAATCTGCCGCCTCCCCCGAAATACCTAATTTAATGTCCGTTTGTTTGATCTCTCAGTGCGTTGTCAGGTCTGTACTTTGTATGATGTCCTGATTAAATAACTTATAAATTTTTGTTTTTCGGGAGAATTTTGGTGAATAATTATACAGGTCAAACTCTTGATTCGGCGGTGCTATGTATTTGATATAAAGGCGAGGCGCAGCCCTTCCCGTGTAAACGATTCGGCTCACCGTCTCAGATTAGGCCAGACTTTTGCAAGGGATAAGGCCATTACTTCATTTGGACACCTACTACAAGTCAAAAGCCTGGGTGCTTTTTGTGGATACTTGGACTTATATGTATAGATTGATTTCTTTAAAACCGAAAGCGTCATGTCAATCTGCTAAACTAATTCATCAACAAATTCTCCCTGAACACAGGAAGAAGTCAAGTTGTTGATTTTGACCAACTGTAGGGACGGTCTTATCCCATGTAAAAACCTAGGCAAATCTAAGATAGTGAGCAATGCAGAACTGTTTGAGTGGGAAGGATTGTACCTTTGCATCTGTATAGACGGATCAACGTTGAGAATGACAGCACGATTTGTACGAGGCTAGTTGTGACAACAAAGCTGATCTTCGATTTTTTACCGAAATGTGTTCAAATGACTGGAAAGAGGGAAACATTTTATTCATTTGAAGTTGACTTTATGAAGTAATATTTTAGCAGAGTAAAGTTTGAACAGACGTAAATGCAAATCATAGTAGCCAAACCACATCTTAATATGAGTGAAGATTGCGAGTTATTGAAAAAATAAACGTGTTTTAGACAGACCGCAAACGGTCAAAAAGAGCATCCTTCCACTTTAACACGTATCACACATACTTAGCCTGGCGGCTAACAACGTACAGTTTTCTGGTTTATTTCCGGAGACGGACATTACTCCTTAATTTCAGGATGTACATTCCCACTGTGCACAAAAGTTGCCAGGTTGTTGATTCTTGGTGTAAATAGCAAAAGGGAAGGGTGCTATTTTGCCACGTTGACGCCAAGACGAATCTGTGGTGTTGAGCCAGATCATTAACACCGTAAGGAGATGCGTTTAGAAAAAAATTGTATTAGCTCACAGCTGCCTAAAAAATGTATTCTATTCGACATATCTGTCTCCTCATGCAGTTGTTTCTTAAAATGATCTCCTGAAGAATTATATAGACCAATGTATATGGGTTGTTCACAATATCAGATGCCGTACAGATGTCGAGTACTTGTTTATTTGGTTGGTTTTGTTGCTGTTTGTTTTGTTGTTTATTTTGTGTTTGTTAAAACGAAAGTATATGATTTTTAATACCATCGTTGTTAATAATATGACTTTGTTTTAGGCATGATGGTGTTGTCAAAACGTGTGCGTGAGTTAGTTAACATAGTTCAATATTTGTTTGCAATTAATTTTTGATGTGTATATTTGTATTCAAATCAACTTGTTGCGTGTAGCATCAAGCGGTATCTATGATGAATAAATGAACTAATCGACCTACGTTGAAATAGCGCCATGACGTTTCAATGATGTTGCCTTGATGTTATTTTCAACATTCAAAATGTTCACTGCCATTTTTGTTTTTCGTGCAGAAGATGACAGCGCCTTCAGATTCTCGTGATGTTTTGTACGGATGTAATGATGACATGTTTCAGTACAAACACTGACAATCTAGACTTTTGTGTTTAACTGTGCCCGACTGTATACTCCTGTAACTGAAAAATTGCTCACAACCGAGTACCCCCAAAGGTAAATGTTCATTGAATACATGGTCAGGATTACTTAATCTACATCTGGGGGGAGGGGGGGGTCATGCGCAAGACACTGATGTTGTGCATTTACAAATACTAGAAATAAAAGTGCACTGTCAACATATCTGTTTGTCATTCATTGAAAATTGGAACATGTAGTGACGGGCGTAGTGGATAAGACATCGGCCTCCTAATCAGAAAGTCGTGAGTTCAAATGTCGGCCGCGGCCGCCTGATGGGTTAAGGGTGGAGATGTGTCCAATCTCCCAGATCAACTTATGTGCAGACCTGCTCGTGCCTTATTCCCCTTTGCGTATACACAGAAGCACACGACCAAGTGCGCATGGAAAAGATCCTGTACCTGTTCGCATATATTGCAACAATTCACGCGCAGTCCACAATGATATTGCCTTCTTAAGCAGTAATCAAAATAAGATTATCTTGTGTGGGCGGCACAACATTTTTAGAAAATAATGTCTGGTCCCTCGAGTATATTCTGGCCCAATGGCAAAGGGATCATTGCAGTAAACTGCGGAGCGGGGGGGGGGGGGGGGGGGGGGGGGTAGGTTGCTGAATCACTTAGTTTGTTTTTTTCTGCGGCTCGCTCCTACCAAAAGAATAACTGCTATGGTTTATATTGGAAGGCTTTGTCCACACAGCCGAGTGGCAATCACCCTATGAATGCGACTTTGATGATGTTACTGTGCCTACTTAACATCTGTGTGCAGTGAACTATGTAATAAAAGGCAGAGCTTTTCATTCTCTTGTTTAAAGGCTCGTTCCACCTCCCGTAAACCATCATATTTTTGCCACGGATACCGCCATACATACAGTACAAACACGCTTCGTTTGAATATTTACCGCTAAAGAACACCCGAGGTGCCCTCAAAAGAGAGCCAGCATTTTTCAAAGATTTTATTTCTCGTGGATGTATAGGTGTTAATCGGACGTTTCGTTATGGCGTTAGACCTAACTTTTGAAATCTAGATAATAGATTGACAGCTTGTGCGACAAACATTGTTAAAACACGAACTAATTATTTTATCGTCAAGGCAAAGTCAGCACAGTTTGAAGTTTTGAAAGTAGGTAACTGAATGAGATTAACGGTGCGTGTAAGATATGCAGCTTTTTACATTTAGTCAAGTTTTGACTAAATGTTTTAACATAGAGGGGGAATCGAGACGAGGGTCGTGGTGTATCTGTGTGTCTGTCTGTCTGTCTGTCTGTCTGCTGTCTGTCTGTCTGTGCGTGTGTGTGTGTAGAGCAATTCAGACTAAACTACTGGACCAATCTTTATGAAATTTTACATGAGAGTTCCTGGGAATGATATCCCCGGACGTTTTTTTTCATTTTTTCGATAAATGTCTTTGATGATGTCATATCCGGCTTTTTGTAAAAGTTGAGGCGGCACTGTCACATCCTCATTTTTCAATCAAATTGATTGAAATTTTGGCCAAGCAATCTTCGACGAAGGCCGGACTTCGGTATTGCATTTCAGCTTGGAGGCTTAACAATTAATTGATGACTTTGGTCATTAAACATCTGAAAATTGTAAAAAAAATAATTATAAAACGATCCAAATTTGCGTTCATCTTATTCTTCATCATTTCCTGATTCCAAAAACATATAAATATGTTATATTTGGATTAAAATCAAGCTCTGAAAATTAAAAATATAAACATTATGATCAAAATTAAATTTTTGAAATCAATTTAAAAACAATTTCATCTTATTCCTTGTCGGTTCCTGATTCCAAAAACATATAGATATGATATTTTTGGATTAAAAACACGCTCACAAACTTAAAACGAAGAGAGGTACAGTAAAGCGGGCTATGAAGCACAGCGCAAGCGCTACCGCGTCAAACAGGCTCGTCACTTTCACTGCCTTTTGCACTAGCGGCGGACTACGTTCAGTTTCATTCTGTGAGTTCCACAGCTTGACTAAATGTAGTAATTTCGCCTTACGTGACTTGTTTTATTTGATCACGGGGAAGTAGGTCACCGAAAACCATGCCACTTTCCCCTTTTTAAGATGCTGGTCGATGTTGAAATTGTATACTGTTCGTTGCTGTGTCTGAGTATAGCGCGCATATAAACGTACTTCCGCATGTAATTACGCTACTTCCAGCCATATCGGAAAGACACGTTACAATAATTCAAATAGAAACACATCATTACCACAAACGCAAACCAGGGATTAATACCACAATAGGCCCTGTTGTTGCAATTGACTTGGCAGATACCCAATTCAACTCCCCAACCCCATTTTCTCTGAATTTTGGCATGTCATCATATTCAATCATAAAGTACGTCCTATAGATTTGACTCATTTTGTTCGCACTTGTTTCAACACATTCTGAAATTATCGCAGACAAAATAAATAGCCAAATATTAGCGGAGTCGATGTTCGGGGTCATGTATGTAAATGCTATTGCAAATGTGTTCCAAACGGTTAGTAATGCTGTTTTAGTGAAATATGTCATCGTTTATCGCCATTTTTGATCAGTGCTATTTTTTTTCCTTCGTGCTGTATTTGATTTGTGTGTAGACAACTATTTAACATTTGTTAAAGATGTATTGTTTTACTCTAAGAAACACGCCTCAGCTTTTTGCAAATAAATGGTTCAAGGTTGAATATCGTCGCTGTCAGTGCAAGACCTCGTATTCGACATGGTTGCCTCCCTAAAAATTCTGCGCGCCTTTTGAAAAGACTTTGGAATCGATAGCTTTCTTGGACACGCTGACTATCTTTAGTGTCAAAAGCTCGTATGTGAATACGCATCCAAACAATGAACTGCAAAACCTCACAAAGGATCATTCGGGGTATTTTGCTCGTGAAAAAACGGTAAACACCGGTAACAATGATGCAGATACGAGGTTTGGAGGAACTCGTGCATTACCTGTATATCATGTTTGCCTGTCAGTAGGCGGATTTATCATGGTTGTGGATACTGTTTCCCACACCAACCAAAAACAGTTTTGTTTCAAGTCACTTTTGGGATCAGAATATCATTATTGGTGTTTTAAGAAAATAACGCTCTCTGTCTCTGTCTCTCTCTTTTATCTCTTGCTCTCTCTCTCTCTCTCTCTCTCTCTCTCTCTCTCTCTCTCTCTCTCTCTCTATCTAACTCTGTCAGTTCCTTTCTTTCTCTCTTCCTCCCTTTTTCTCTTGCTTCTCTCTCTCTCTCTCTCTCTCTCTCTCTCTCTCTCTCTCTCTCTCTCTCTCTCTCTCTCTCCCTATCTCTCTCTCTCTCTCTCTCTCTTTTTTTTTTTTTTTTTTTTTTTTTGCTGACGATTCTTCTCTTCATTCGAGTGGAAAGTCTGTTCCAGTAATAGAGTCCTCCCTTCAAACAGCTTTAAACGATGTAAATAACTGGTGTAGTGCCAATGCCATGCTTGTCCATCCAATAAAAACTAAAAATATGGTAATTGCAACCAGACAACAAGTCGCGTAAGGCGAAATTACTACATTTAGTCAAGCTGTGGAAATCACAGAATGAAACTGAACGCACTGCATTTTTTCACAATGACCGTAATCCGCCGCTAGTGCAAAAGGCAGTGAAAGTGACGAGCCTGTTCAGCGCGGTAGCGGTTGCGCTGTGCTGCATAGCACGCTTTACTGTACCTCTCTTCGTTTTAACTTTCTGAGCGTGTTTTTAATCCAAACATATCATATCTATATGTTTTTGGAATCAGGAACCGACAAAAAATAAGATGAAATTGTTTTTAAAACGATTTCGGAAATTTAATTTTGATCATAATTTTTATATTTTTAATTTTCAGAGCTTGTTTTTAATCCGAATATAACATATTTATATGTTTTTGGAATCAGAACATGATGAAGAATAAAATAAAAGTAACTTTGGATCGTTTTATAAAAAAAAATTTAATTACAATTTTCAGATTTTTAATTACCTAAGTCATTAATCAATTTTTAAGCCTCCATGCTGAAATGCAATACCGAAGTCCGGCCTTCGTCGAAG
>NC_090252.1:7640842-7643342 GCF_037325665.1 Littorina saxatilis | reverse complement strand
TCAAACAGATAAGTATGCGAATATACAATATTATATCAATATCTGACAAGCTTATCTTGATATTGTCTTCTTGTCAATACACATTCAAAATACATTTTCAGTTGAGAGGACCACTTGCAAACAGCCTTTGAAGTTATGATTTTTATACGATGAAATTCAATACCAAAAAGACGCACACACCACGCCTCTACCGCTCGTTACACTGAGACTGAGACTGAGACTGAGCTTTATTTTACAATAAATATTTAAGGCTTGGCCTTTCTTACAATCTGCCTATGGGACGATAAACACAAAAAACAAAAAAAACTAAAAACTCTACAAATTGACACTAAAACAGAAACACTATATAGCAGTGTTTGAGATGATGATGATACTGATGATGATGAACATGCTGCTGCTGCTGCTGCTGCTGCTGCTGCTGCTGATGATGATGATGATGATAGTCATTTACACCAAAAGGTACCTAATAAGGAGGGGTGGAATACACATTCAAGCAAAGCACAATAGAGAATCAATTATGAGGATTTTAGCAGAACTGCAGCATAGCTCTGCAAGTACAATCAAATATACAAAACCGTCTATACACTCAGCGTATCCAGGGAGGGGGGGGGGGGGGGTGATCGGATACATCTGAAAAATATGAGGTGATTATGAAAAGACTTTTTAGTGGATTCAAGTTTTTCAAAGATAGCAGCGTGCATGTTTTGCTGATGGTAACAGACCTAATGTAGGTATTCATCTCCTGGACGATCTTGCTCGCGAGTGCTCTGAACGACAGCAGTTTTCACACACTGGATCCCTCGCTCGAGCTTCGGCTGCTTCCTGTGCAGATGGTATGGGGTGCAGATAGTCAGCTGGCAGGGCTGTCACACGGACGTCGGGGGCGGAAACAGACGAACGAACGCCTGAAATTTAGGATATTCACGCACATGACAAATCCACAGCGAAACATAACACCTAACAGGCAGGCACACAGACAGACGGACAGACAGACAATAAGACAGGAAGACGCCTGTACTTAATCTGTCAATATTAAAGAAGGAAAACAAACACCAACAAAACAAACAAACGGACCAAATTATATTCAAAAATCATATTTTGGCTAGAGGTTCAAAATCAATAGCGTTATAGACGGGCGCAATTGCCTATTGGATGAGACGCTGAAAACACAATAGCTGTTAATATCATATTAACTCTTAAAATGTGCCCACAATTCAAGAAAACCGGTTTCTACAAATGAGTTACTACGTTCATAGCACAGAGGACAGAAGGGAGGGAAGTGGACACATCTATTATACTGTCCTTAGTATAGTTCAGGGGGGGGGGGGGGGGGGGCGCTAGCTCAGTTGGTAGCGCACTGGACTTGTGATCCTAAGGTCGCGGGTTCGAAGCCGGGCCGGGACGGACACGGGTCTACTTTATGTGCAGACACAGAGAAGGTATCCAGGTTCCACCCCCGTGTCACCACTGTGGCACGCAAAAGACCTCGGTCATTCTACCCTTTTGCAGGTGGCTGATTAATACACCTAAACACGCAGACACCTGGGTAGCGCGACTGTGTTGGTGCTAGCTTTCCACTGTGAGGAAGCGACCCGAATTTTCCAGCGATGGGACATAAAAGTAATGAAAATGGACAAACTGATTGACCGCAAAGTTAATGGATCATTGTCAAACTTGATTGGCCAGTCTACAGCAAACTTAACCAGCAAGTCAAAGATGTAGTTTTCATGCCATGCCTGTCTGCATGCATACTGACTGGTTCATGCGAATGTTATCTAACTGCTGTAAAGTCCCAATCAGCTAAAAATTGTAAACTGTTAAATTGGTCGTCTGATCGTGTTTAACTGCAGGAGTACGATATGTTATTTTGAGTTGTAATATGTCAGTAACGCATAACCAACACATAGCCCAACCCTTCATATCTGTAGTTGTGTGATTTATTCACAAAACTCCTACTATATAACGTGTCCACCCGGGCGGGGATGTGGCTCAGTCGGTAGCGCGCTGGATTTGTATCCAGTTGGCCGCTGTCAGCGTGAGTTCGTCCCCACGTTCGGCGAGAGATTTATTTCTCAGAGTCAACTTTGTGTGCAGACTCTCCTCGGTGTCCGAACACCCCCGTGTGTACACGCAAGCACAAGACCAAGTGCGCACGAAAAAGATCCTGTAATCCATGTCAGAGTTCGGTGGGTTATAGAAACACGAAAATACCCAGCATGCTTCCTCCGAAAGCGGCGTATGGCTGCCTAAATGGCGGGGTACGAACGGTCATACACGTAAAAGCCGAGCGAGTTTCAGCCCATGAACGAACAAACAAACAAACAAACGTGTCCACCAAATAAATGACACAGACAAATAAAACCTACCCAAATGCTTATCATTCATACTTGTTAATCCGAGAATGAACGTATATGTTTTATGGAAAAGTCCCAAAACAGATAAATAACTTTCCCTCCTCACAAGACAGAGCTATTCCAAAACAGCATTTCGAACTCAGGAC
>NC_090252.1:7625842-7630842 GCF_037325665.1 Littorina saxatilis | reverse complement strand
TTGTCTTTTGGCAGTAAACTACTGCGAACTAATCACTAAAAATAAGTGATATTACCCAGTAGGTATTCACCATTAAAATGAATATACATTGATCATCATTCTGACAAGGTCAAGGTCATTTTGACCCCATATTTCAGATGTGTTTAAACTTGGACACCATCAAGATTTGCAGTGGCTCATCTGTTGTACACACTGGACATCTGATTCAACAATTACATTTCAGCAGGGGTTCAGATCAATGGTGCACAATCAACTAGGTCAAAGGTCAAGGTCAAAGTCAAAGGTCACTATTTGGACCATTTATTCTCAAAAACGGGGCCTAAAATAGAGATAGGCCATTTGTGAGTAATTATGGTGTGCTCTTCCCATTTCTGCTGTATGACAAAGTGTATATTTGCTAGTTTGTCCTGTATCATTAAATATTCAAAATGGCCGCCACAAGCCTGAAAACTCACCCACACACAAAAACTGACAATTCTTTAAACATAACCACTCTATTTATTATCAACTTTTGTTTCAACATACGTTTGTATCAATAACGTTGCATAATCAGTACAAATTTCAACAACATTTAAGATGTTATGGTATTTCTGTGGCAATTATAACACAATATACACAAATCTCAAATGGGCTAAAGCTGAATATCAGAATCTGCTGGTAGTGAGGCTCGGTGGTCTCCATACGTCCCTCAACTTCCTCAAAGCCATCGGGCGTCACATTGAGTGCTCTGGTCTTCTGGATCTGTGGGTCGAGAGCAATGTCCTTGGCCCGAAAACAGCTGAACAGGTGCTGGCAGGCAAGTCCTATGTCAGAGGGATGCGAACTCATAAGTTGACCTGGCAAGCCTTGTGGAGAATACTCCTACCACAGTTGCTGCAGTACGTCCACGGCAGTGATGATGAGCTCGCACAAGAGATTGAAGACGAGATGGTTCGTGATGACACAGCAGCACTTGTACATCTTCTTGCCAACAAACGCTTCACAGACCTTGTGGACTCGTTTGCTGCTTCGCGGGCCAATCCAAACTTCCAGTTCTGGTGGGAGTACCTGAAGATGGTAGAAATTCTCCTCCAGTTCACACGCGCCAGTAGAGATGGCGACTGGAATCTGCATCTTCAAGCTTTCACGGCAATGCTCCCCTACTTCATGAGATATGATCATACCAACTATGCTCGATGGGGCACAGTCTACGTCAGTGAAATGAATCAGCTCCCCGAAGAAGTGAAGAAGGAATTTGAAGCTGGGCACTTTGTTGTGAAGAGGAGCCAGAGCAAGTTCAACCAGGTGGACCCAGATCAAAGTCAAGAATGGCTGAACGGGATTGGAAAGTCATGTGGAGGGATTGTGGGCATCACAAAGACACCGTCTGCTCTGAACCGTTGGGCCCTCTCGTTCAATCTCCGATCTCACATTGCAGGAGAAACAAGAGCAGTCTTTAAAGCAGAGGTTGACGAGAAGAGCATTCACAACGAATGCAACAAGGCCAGAAAAAGACAAGACAAAACTGATGAAGAAAAGTTGTTTGACAACCTTAAACGCTTCAAGGTTTTTTCTCTGGATGTGCCTGAAGATCTGCAGAACATTGCATCGAAGGATCTTACAACCAAGAACATCGAAGAAAACCTGTTGACAGCACGTGAAAAAGGACAAGAACAGGTGAAAACATTTGTTCGGGAGAGACTTGTGCCCTGTGAAGAGAGGAAAGTGAAATTCCGCGATGCTCTGCCAAAGAACAAGCCTCTGACATTTGCCAGTCTGTACGAGGTGAAGCAGAAGGATGCAAAGAGTGGGAAACAAAAGACGGTCAAAGCTGACAGAAAGATTCTTCAGCGGTTGATCACGGCCTATGAAGCAGGGCGCAGTGTTGATCTTTCTGTGATCATGAAGCATGAGCTGATGCCAGTACCCCCTTCACTTGCTGAAACTGATGGCAGTTTAAGGTCAGGATCACAAGCAAGCTTGCTTAAAATCCTCACAAGTGGTGTAAACTGTCCTCCAGGCATTGAAGCACATGAGCTTGGAGACAAGGCAACACTTGTCGTTGATGGGCAAGCACATGTTTGTGCACTTGGAAAGCCACAAGGTGCAGCTACATTTGGTGATCTTGCTGACACATTCGTCAAGTCTCTCCTTGCCCAAGGACATGCCTTTAAACGCACCGACATCGTCTTTGATCGGTATGATCAGCTGTCAATCAAAGGTGGAACAAGAAAGAAGCGGAGCAAAGGAGCTCAGCCCATCAGGAAACTGATAGAGTCTAAGGACACACCCCTGCCAGCCAAATGAGACAACTTCATGTTTCACCCTGAGAACAAAGCTGATCTGGCCAAATTCCTGTCTCGGCAACTCATCCTGCAGGCACCAGATGACAAAACTGTTGTGGTTTCCGGTGGTTTCAGTGATCCAACTCAAGTTGAGTCATCCAAGCCAGACGTGGACACGACTCCGCTAGAGGCCAGTCACGAAGAGGGTGATACACGTGTTGTTCTGCATTGTGTGAACAGCGATGCAACCAGCCTGGTTGTTTCTTCACAAGACACAGATGTAGCTGTATTGATTCTTGCACATTTTGACAAAATGAAGTGCAAGAAAGTGTGGATGAAAACTGGCACAGCAAAGCGTAGACAGTACATCCCAGTTCACAATATTGCCAAGAGACCTGACATGGAGAAGGCAAAGCTCCAGAACTTGATAGGATTCCACGCCATCACTGGCTCGGATTCCACATCTTTCCTGTCTGGCCAAGGCAAGGTATCTGGGTGGAAAGTGTTTCAGCAACATCACCAGCTGCTGGCAAATTTGGGGAAAGGGCAGCTGACAGACGACACGTCAAAAGAAGCAGAGCAGTTCGTTTGCAAGCTGTACATCTCAAACTGTGAGACTGCAGATGGTGCCAGAACCATCATGTTCCGGAAAGCCACCGCCCCAGAAAATCTGCCCCCATCCAGTGATGCTCTGAGCTTCCACATCAAGAGAGCTCATTATCAGGCCTCAGTCTGGCAACAAGCTCATGAGAAGAAGCCGAACCTGCCGCCGATTGAAAGCATGGGCTGGCAACTGAAGGATGGCGTCTTTCTCCCCGTCCTGAAAACCCTTCCGTCTGTTCCAGACGCGTGCCTAGACATCATCTTCTGCACCTGCCAGAAGCAGTGCAGCAGTGGAAGGTGCAGATGCAGAAAGGTGAAGCTACCATGCACAGCAGCGTGCAAATTCCGGGAAATGCACGAGGAGTGTCTTAACGAGTGGTGAACTGACCGTGACCCTTTGGACGTGTGTGATGTTCATTGACCTTACCATATGAAATGTGAACATTTGACATTGTTTGCTGAATGCCTGTACATAGCTGATATGTTTACCTGTTGCTGAGCTTGTTCTCAACATGTTTCGGAAGTTTTTTTTCTCGTGACAGAGTATTATGGAACATTAACGTTTGTCATGCTTCAGATTTGTGTATATTGTGTTATAATTGCCACAGAAATACCATAACATCTTAAATGTTGTTGAAATTTGTACTGATTATGCAACGTTATTGATACAAACGTATGTTGAAACAAAAGTTGATAATAAATAGAGTGGTTATGTTTAAAGAATTGTCAGTTTTTGTGTGTGGGTGAGTTTTCAGGCTTGTGGCGGCCATTTTGAATATTTAATGATACAGGACAAACTAGCAAATATACACTTTGTCATACAGCAGAAATGGGAAGAGCACACCATAATTACTCACAAATGGCCTATCTCTATTTTAGGCCCCGTTTTTGAGAATAAATGGTCCAAATAGTGACCTTTGACTTTGACCTTGACCTTTGACCTAGTTGATTGTGCACCATTGATCTGAACCCCTGCTGAAATGTAATTGTTGAATCAGATGTCCAGTGTGTACAACAGATGAGCCACTGCAAATCTTGATGGCGTCCAAGTTTAAACACATCTGAAATATGGGGTCAAAATGACCTTGACCTTGTCAGAATGATGATCAATGTATATTCATTTTAATGGTGAATACCTCCTGGGTAATATCACTTATTTTTAGTGATTAGTTCGCAGTAGTTTACTGCCAAAAGACAACTTAAAATGCACACATGACAAAACAGTACAAGTCAATATTGTCAAGTCTCATGTGACCTTGACTTAAGGTCAAGGTCAAATACTCTGACAAGGCAACCATTGCCTATCGGTCATCTACCAACTAGCCAAAAATTAACACTGTATCTCTAAAAACACCAAAGATATAAGCATTTGTTTGAGAATTAGTAGTCTCTTGATATCATGGCGGCCATCTTGGAAACCGTTGAATAGTAACGAATATAGGCATTTTTGACTTTGGCAACAGGCAGAAATGAATTCAGCACACCCAAATCCATAAGAATCAACCTGTTGCCATTAATTACCTACAAATGCCTACCTCTTTTTATTTAGGCCTCTTTTCGAGAATTTATCCTAGTCTATTTAGACATACGAACAAAACCATGTCAGTCAGTATTGCGATACATCAATGCTGCCATAATTTCTTATTGCAGTCATATATTTTAAGAAAGTATTTCCCCGGCTGTGTTTTGTCATCCTATTTTGGTCTCCTCCGGTTTTGTTAGGCTTTTACCGGTACCGTTCTATAGATTATAGCTCGGCCAAGGCCTGCAATTAATAACAGTTTTTTTATTTTTTTATTTTTTTTTGTAAACGGTACCCTTAGTTTCAGAAATTCAAGTTATGATCAGAAAAGTTTCCGGGGAAAAACATTGACACTTCTTTAAGCACACACACTTAAAAAAGAAAATTAAAAAGTAAAGAAATAACATTTAGAATCTGTGTCTTGATCATTACTCTAGTTTCATTTCAACAGAAGGCAAAACAGTCGGTTTCAGTCAGCTTCTAAGATTCAATATCACAGCAATAATAGCAACAAATACTTACAAGGCCTCTCATTCTTGACGGAAAAAACTTGAGCTGCAAACAACACCGCAATTAATATAAACGGTTGCTGAAAAGACTTCATTTCCACG
>NC_090252.1:7538342-7620842 GCF_037325665.1 Littorina saxatilis | reverse complement strand
TTTCTGTCCTCATACATTGTCACAAAGTTAATACACTAATCTATGTTTTCACGAATATCTTGGAAACATTCCACTACTTATCATCTACCGCTGAGAGGATCTTGATAAAACATTCAAAAAAACCATCTTGTTGTTTTTTCGTGTTATAAGTGAGGTCAGTTTTGCACACGATGCAAGCCAGTTAAAGACAAAATTCTTCCCATGTAAACTGTTCGGCTCATCATCTTACATTTGTTCCGGCTTTACATGGGATAAGACCACCCCCACCCCCACCCCCACCCCCCTTCACCCCACTTCGTCACTTTCATAAATCAACACCCGAACAAAATGTCTGCAGTGAGGTAGAATTTCGTTTCATGAATTTATATTCCCAAACGCTATCACTGGCTTCTTAAGAAATTACTCAATGCTCATTGCGCACATAGAATACCCAGGCTGTTCATTGTTTTATGAGACAAAGTGGAGAGGGGATCTCATCAAATGTAAAATACTGGACAGTCATGCAGATCTGAGATGGTGAGTGTATACTGTATAAGAAGGAGTGCACCTTTCATTGTGTTGTTTGAAACATACATTTGAAGGCTGTTGAGTTATTTTACCTGTCTCTGTAGCAGCTTCTGGATGTAGGAGGGTGGTGTGGGCTGCAGAGGTGATATCAGCTGATGAGACCGGATTGTTGGTCTTGGTAATTTGTGTTGGTTCCACTGGCGTCCCAGTGGTCACGAAGGACAATGTAAATTATGTAAATGAATACCAATACACGACTACTTCTTATCTACTACTCTGTGTTTGTGTGTCTCTGTGTGTCTCTGTTAGTGTTTATATACATGTGCATAGAGCTATTCTGGAGAACAAAAAATAGACCGATCTTCATGAAACTGTATAATACACATTCTCCACGATGATAGCCATTGTTTTTGTTCTATTTTTCATTCATATATTTTTGTAGGTCTTATCAGGCTTTTGGTGACAAATGAGGCGTCACTGTGACGACCTCATTTTGCAATAAATAAATTGAGATTTTGATCAAGATATAGTTGATTCAGTCCGGACTATGGGATTGCATTTCAGCTTGGAAGCTTAACAATCAATTAATTAGTTTCCTAATAGAAGTTGTCATTTAAATCCAAATTCACTAACAGCGTACAGAAGCAATTGCATGGTATTCCGTACCATTTCCTGAATCCAGAAACACACAGATATGTCATGTTTACTCCGAAACTGTGCTTAGAATTAAGGAAAATCGGTGAAAACAAATTAGGTACTAAGTTCGTATGCTTTGCCGAGACGAGTGCAATTCAGCTCGGTCTTTGGATTTTAGCTAGCCAAGCCCTTACTATATACATGTAGTCTCGGATTCTAACAAGAGATGCATTAGGCGAATGGTCGGTAAAATGCCTCAGGCGTATTTGTCTCTTGCGAGATACAGGTTAACAGCATGTCAGATATTTGTCAGTGTCAACGCTCAGTCTAACAGCGTTATCAGGACATGAAGAGTGGGAGCATGTCAGCTAGGTATCGGTCTGTGTCATCGTAAGTCGGACGACATAATGATTAACAGCATGTCAGATAGGCCTACCTGTCGGTGTCAATTAAGATTCAAGAATTAAAGCTTGTATAACTGATAATAATGATGTAAGCCTGAGATATTAACTACATAAACAGGTGCAAAGTTGTGCTAATTAATCTACACGAACTAATAATCCTAATAAGCAAATGGCATAATGGTTTTGTTAATTTATAATTGCCTTCCTGTGTCTATGTGTATAAAGTACGTTGATTGGGAAGGTTGCTCTTTACCATTCGCCACTATTCGTCTCTTGTTTTAACCATAGCAACATGTTCCTAATATTCGCAAGGAAGTCATATTCTTAACTTGTTTGCAACGTACTCGTAAATATTCGCAAGACATTCGTAATCATCGCAATGTATTCGTAACGCTCGCAAGGCATTCGCAAACATTCGTTATGCCTGTCTTACACTGTGCCGAATATCATTGCCAATATGGATTTGTATGCATGCACAATGATCAGTAGACATTTTCAAGCACTCGAAACCATTCGTAAGACATTTGCAAGTATTCGTAAGGCTTCGAATGGTCAATATTTGTCCTGTCTTGTTTTTGCCAAATACAACATGTTCATATACACATTTCTTGCGAATGTCTTACGAATGGTTGCGAGTGCTTGCAGATGTGTACAGATCATTGCGAATGCCTTCCGATCGCAACGAATACCCTTTCGATGATTACAAATGGCTTGCGAATTCTGAAGAATATGCTTTTCTTGCGGATATTGGGAGCATGTTGCTATTATTCGCAACAAGAGACGAATGGTGGCGAATGGTTAAGAACATTTACGAATGTCTTGCGACCATGTCCCGATCATTACGAATTATTGGCGAATTCTATTCGCAAAGGAAATTCGGCACAGCGTATAGAGCAGTGTTACGAACAATGCGAATAGCATAATCGCTTTATTCGTAAAGTGTTTGCAAGCACTCGCAACACTTGCAAGGCCACTCACAACGTTCGTAGTACATCCGCAAGACATTCGTATATGGATGTGCATGCATTTGCAATGATCGGTAAGGCTTCACATTTTCAACATATGTGTTCCTGTCCATGCGTCTCTTTTTTTGCCGAATACAACATGTTCATATTCGCCACAGTGTAAGACAGGCATGAGACAGGTCGTGATGCCTACTTCTCATTCAAAGCCAAGCATGCCGAGGAGTCACGTACGATTAAGAGCAGGCATAACGAGCCGCGAGTTGTCAGCAGTTGATGTTGTGCAGCAGTAAGACCGAGGAGGAACGAGTACAGTGAAGCTGCTTTCAAGTTCATTTGCAACATATCTATTGAGTAAAAATTATATGAAGAAAGGAGACAGACAGACAGAAATTCAGAGATAAAGAAAAAAAATACTGGCTTGCATACTTACCAAGTATGATATTCAGTGCTTTACGCTTAAATTGTCCTCCCGAAGAGCTCCAGACATAGGTGCCATTGACAGATTCGTCAACAGGAAGTACGAGGTGGTACATTGTACGATTGCCCTGAGGACAGCGGCACACACTGTCATTCTCTGGGAGGCATCCTGATGCGGTTTTCAAAAAGTAGCAAACAAACCTATGTTCTCCTTCTTTCGTAATTTTAAAAGGTTTCAAACTCTCTTGATGCTGGTCACAGCCAACGTTTAATTCAAAGGGAACATTTATATCAGAATAATTGTTCCAAATGATAACGCTGTCAGTGACTGTTGGAAAATGAACAATTGTACCTGCAATATGAAAGGATGAACAAGTTTAGGGCTTTAACTAATTGTTTTCTAATGTATAACTTTGCTAATATAGTCATTCACTCCCAAATGAAAGGAGAACAATTCTATTATGAAAAATTATTACAGGATGGAAAGCGTCGAAATTGTTGTACAAAATGGGAAGGTAAATTAGAAGTCGATATTGATTGGAAATTATGTTTTAAATATGTAACGAAAATTTCTGAAGTGAAACTTAAATGGTTTCAAATCCGAGTATTACATAGGATTTTGGTAACAAATGTGATATTAAAACAAATGGGAGTAGTAGAAAACGTGATCTGCCATTTATGCGGAGACGATAGAAATAGTATTCAACATTGTTTGTGGGCGTGTCAATATATACAGTCATTTTGGAATGATTTGTTAAACTATGTTAAAAATGAATGTCACAATGTTGAGAACATATTTGTTTGTGAAAAGTTTATTTTGTTTGGTATTGATCAATATTTCAAAAGTAGTACAGTTTTTAATATTATGGTATTAAATGCCAATTTTTTTTATTGATAAGTGTAAGTATGCAAAAGCTGTTCCTACGCTGGCTGCATGTAAAAGAGATCTGTAAAAAAAAAGGTACAGGGTGACCCCAAAAAAAGAGTACCCAAACAAAACGTCATAAATTGAACAAAAATAAAGCAATGTTCATAACATGTATTTACACACACAAGTAGCCTCTGCATGATTTGCACAGCAAATGCTCCAAATGTTAGCGTTCTAGCTTGTCTTTCAGGAAAGTTATGCTCATGTGCGGCGAGTTCAAGTTTGTTTGGGTACTCTTTTTGGGGGGTCACCCTGTATTTGGTAGAAGAATATCTAAGTAAAATTAATTTTACATATAATACATTTCTTCTGGAGTGGTAACCATTTCAACCTCTGATATTGTCAAATGATTGATTGTTTTTTTTCTGATTGAGTTTGTAAGGATGAAATTAGGTTTTGGAGTTAATATGAGGTTAAAGATGTTTTTTATTTTAGAATTGGACATAAACATTGTCTGTCTGTTTATTATTGCAGCAGCTTAGCAGAAACAGGACTCGGTGACGGTGGTTATGAGTAGTTTTACAAAATAATCAAATAGAAAGATAAGAAAGGAGACGAAGAGCTTGTTTACATAATATGTATTGAATATGGGCTGTCTGATTTATTGTGCTTTCCCCATGTTTTTGTTCTTGTATTTTTGAAGATGCATATAGCCAAGTGGCACACACACACACACACACACACACACACACACATAACACACACACACACACCACACATAACACACACACACATAACACACACACAAAACACACACAAACACACACACACATAACACACACACACACACACACATAACACACACACACATAACACACACACACACATAACACACACACACACATAACACACACACATAACACACACATAACACACACAAACACACATAACACACACACACACATATCACACACACACATATCACACACACACACACATAACACACACACACACACATATCACACACACATAACACACACACACACACATAACACACACACACACACATAACACACACACATAACACACAAACACACATAACACACACACACATAACACACACAAACACAAACACACATAACACACACACACACATAACACACACACACACATAACACACACACACACATATCACATAACACACACACACACATAACACACACATACACACATATCACACACACATATCACACACACATATCACACACACACATATCACACACACATATCACACACACATATCACACACATAACACACACACATAACACACACATATCACACACATAACACACACACACACACACACATATCACACACACACATATCACACACACACATATCACACACACACATATCACACACACATATCACACACACATATCACTTACACATATCACTTACACATATCACACACACATATCACACACACACACATATCACACACACATATCACACACACACACATATCACACACACATATCACACACACATATCACACACACACACACACACACACATATCACACACACATATCACACACATAACACACACACATACATAACGCACACATACACATACACACACACATAACACACACACATACATACATAACACACACTCACACACACACACATACATAACACACACACACACACACACACATAACACAAACACACATATATCACACACACATAACACACACACACATAACACACACACACCCATACACACACACACATTACACACGCATAACACACACACACATAGACACACACATGGCACACACATAACACACACACACACATAACACACACACACACATAACACACACACAAACACACACACGCACACACACACACGCACATAACACACACATATAACACACACACATACACACGCATAACACACACACACACACACACAAACATAACACACACACACACACACATATATATATATATATATACACACCTAACACACACACACACACACACACACACACACACACACACACACACACACACACACACACACACACACACAGTACAGAGCAACAAGTCGCGTAAGACGAAAATACAACATTTAGTCAAGCTGTCGAACTCACAGAATGAAACTGAACGCAATGCAATTTTTCAGCAAGACCGTATACTCGTAGCATCGTCAGTCCACCGCTTGTGGCAAAGGCAGTGAAATTGACAAGAAGAGCGGGGTAGCAGTTGCGCTGAGAAGGATAGCACGCTTTTCTGTACCTCTCTTCGTTTTAACTTTCTGAGCGTGTTTTTAATCCAAGCATATCATATCTATATGTTTTTGGAATCAGGAACCGACAAGGAATAAGATGAAAATGTTTTTAAATTGATTTCGAAAATTTAATTTTGATCATAATTTTTATATTTTTAATTTTCATAGCTTGTTTGTAATCCAAATATAACATATTTATATGTTTTTGGAATCAGGAAATGATGAAGAATAAGATGAAAGTACATTTGGATCGTTTTATACAAAAAATGTTTTTTTACAATTTTCAGATTTTTAATGACCAAAGTCATTCATTAATTTTTAAGCCACCAAGCTGAAATGCAATACCGACGTCCGGCCTTTGTCGAAGATTGCTTGGCCAAAATTTCAATCAGTTTGATTGAAAAATGAGGGTGTGACAGTGCCGCCTCAACTTTTACAAAAAGCCGGATATGACGTCACATTTATGAAAAAATGAAAAAAAGTCCAGGGATATCATTCCCAGGAACTCTCATGTAAAATTTCATAAAGATCGGTCCAGTAGTTTAGTCTGAATCGCTCTACACACACACACGCACAGACAGACAGACAGACAGACACACACACACACACACACACACACACACACACATACACCACGACCCTCGTCTCGATTCCCCCTCAAGTCAAGTCAAGTCAAGTCAAGTTTTATTCCGATAAAACCCCGTGAGGGTACATGGAAAATTAAAAAACACAATAAAAACACATTTCATTCAACACCAAATAAAAGGAACTAAAACAAAAAGAAATCAGACTATGTACAGAAAAGGGAGTTGAGGGGTGAGGGAGAGCAAAAACAATACAAGAAACAATTCAACAATAATAATAATAATAAATAATAATAATAATAATAATAATAATAATAATAATAATAATAATAATAATAATAATAATAATAAAACACACAAAGTAATTACATACATTTCTTTACTATGGGAAATGGGGGGAAGGGGGAGGGGGGGGGTGATGGGTGAGTTAACATAAGGACAAAGATACTATTACAAACAACACAAAACAGATAACGGAGTATAAAGCTAAAAGAGAATTAAATTTTACTCGCTTCTCAAACAGTCCATGACAAGTGTCATGAACTTTGCGAGTTTTAGCAATAAACTCTTTTTTGTAGTGGAAAAAAGCTCTCTGAATTTAACTGAATTGGGGCGGGCATAATAATAGCACCGTAACAACTGTTTTCTATAATTGGTAAAAAAAGGACATACAAAAATATAATGGAACTCTATGTTAAAACATTTAGTCAAAACTTGACTAAATGTAAAAAGCAACATGCAAGGAAGCAAATAGCTCAATAAAGAGAATTTACGGAAATGTACTTTGTAAACGAGTATGTCAGATAAGCAAAACAATGCATAATACACCAAGTCGTCTGGATTTTTTTAACAATTAGACATCATTTTTTTAAAGGTGAGCATTTTAACCATGTAAAAGGGTATTTTTTTTCTAGAGGAGTGTTTCACTTTACGTTCATTAAATGCGATGCATATCTGCTCTTTAAAGCATTCATGCTGTGACAGATTGCCACATAGTGTTCGTTAGAGAGTTCCAGAGACAGTCTCCTAAATAAGCTAATCTATACTTGAATAGGTGGACCTAAGGAAGAAAAGTGTTCAATTTCATAATATAGTGTTAGTTCTTCAACGTGAATTCTAAACAAATGGTTTTGAATACACATGCAGCCCCTCGAGGGACAATTTGAAAGCCTTTGCTATAATTCACCCTTTACGCAGTCTAACTCGGTGAGTATTGTTTGCTTGAGTAAGACTAGTTTCAGTGCTTGTTTCTGCAGTCTGAAAATAAAGGCAAGCAAATCCCAGACGGCAAGGCAAGCATAAAGAATGTACATCTGTCTTTTATGTGTTTGTGCAATGGGTCTCCCCCAGCTGCTTACTTAATCAATGAATGTTAATTCCCATGACTGTAATTATCTCAGTTTATTTCTTCCGAAGGCTGCACTGTAGCCGTTAGAGCCTTCTCTTCGATACTCTATTTCATTCGTTCCCGACAGCCATAGAGAGTGTTTCTGGTCTGTGTGAAATTAGTTGGTGCACATGGTAGGGCATCTAAGGATAAACCCGGTGTGATTGTAACAATCAGTATTAAATGTCGGCCTGCTTCATCGTCTATGACGAGGTTATTGGTCTAGTGATAGGTCAACACGATTCTTGCATGTTCATACTTGACGTCATCGTCCTCAAGCATACAATCCTCGGAATCTTACTCCTTCAAAGGCACGATGACATCCCTACACTTGCTGTCAATAATGTGGTGCCATTAACGTGGCCTTAAACATCCTATAAGGTGTATGCCGTTCTGTCACTGCTTTCAAAATGCAATTATCACCGTCTACCACCTCAGTTAATCAGCTTTTACCATACTGTGCCATTGTGACGTGTTTATCAAGTGACACAAATTAATGAGTTAAACGTGCATGTTGCCTAAGTGATCGACCCCTTTGTGAAAGTGAGCTATGCTAACGTCGAGGTTTACACATACGGATCTATTCTCATGTGAAACCAAAATGACACACTTTAGATATATACTATTATGTGTTAAGCAATGATAATTGATACATTGTTTTATAAAAGGTTGCTTACTTTAATTTGGGGCTTGACTTTATAACATTTGATAAGAGTCGAAAGTATCCAAGTGGGCGGCATCAACCAGCGCGAGGTGCACGCAAACTCCTGCAGTGTTACTTACATACCTCTTGACAATACATACAATGATTTGATTCTGTGCCATGGTCTATCTCAATAAGAAAACACTTGTTTCCGTGTGTGGGTGCATGAAACAAAAGTTGTCCAACTAATCTGGCAAGTTCAGTTGTTACTTTGGCGTTATCTTTGTATTTTTCAACACATTTTCGATACACAAGGCAGTCATATATACTGGATAAAACACGTGTATGTTTCCTGCATACAAACCTCGGACAAATACAGATGATGTAGATTATCGCTGTACTCACATTGTGTTGTATTGTTGCTAAAGGCAAATGCACCCATGACAACCATGAATATCCAGACTGAACAAACACAGAAAAGCGACATTGCCGATTAAGATGTTTGACGGCTGGCTGACGGGTTGCAGATGTTCTGTTGTGTGACACTTTCAGTCAAGTGAGTTCAAACTTGTTAAACAGATTGCAAGATGCTGGCGTTTCTTCATTAAAACGAAACAAACCTTTGTGATCAAATATAATTGAAATCCAATGAAGAAGTGTTGAACTGAGCCAAAGGATATATCAATATTTCCTTGTCTTGATTGTGGCATATATACGGGTCCAAACAGGACACTTTTCTAAGCAGCAGCTACTTGCTATCAATTTCACTTTAATATGGTGTTTGTCTAATGAGAGTTTTCCTTGTGTCGTCGTTTGTCCCTAGGTTGTTTTTGCATAAATAATTATGTGCATTCGGTTTTGAACAGAGAAAAGGAGGAGAGAGAGAGACAGATAGGCACAATGATGTATAGAGTACAGACAAACGGAACCACAGGGGGTTGGGCTGAAAGGACAAGTATAGACATGAGTGTAGCGTGGTATTATAAACACTCCCCGCCTCATCTTTCTCTCTCTCTCTCTCTCTCTCTCTCTCTCTCTTTATTTCTCTCTGTCTCTGTCTCCCTCTCTCTCGCGCTTTCTCTCTCTCTCTCTCTCTCTCTCTCTCTCTCTCTCTCTCTCCCTTAGACATCTCTCTCCTCTCTGTCAATCCCCCTCCCTCGCTCTCTCTCTCCCTCTCTCTTTCTGGCTGAGTTCGAGTTCACGGTGCTGTCAACACGTCTTTCGCATCGCTCCGGCAAATTAGTGAAATTATCGTTATTTTCAGCCAATAATGATCAAGTTTTAAAATGGCATGTGATATACAAGTGTACCGCGCTGCTGTTGGTCTTTTTGTGTCAGTTTTGGTGAACATTCTGACGAGATATGCGTGTAAAGCTGCAAAACGTGTGCGGGGTCTGAAGCTACACACAACAGCAGGCTTAGCCTACTCAGCGTGGCAAGTTTACTTGCCTTTCTCCTTATGGCTGGTGTTGAGCCGAACCCCGGCCCTGGTCAGTCAAGCGTGGCTACAGAAAGAAAGGAAAGTTCACGTGCCGTCAACACAAACGCTATTGTCAGCGGTATGAGTAACACAGAACAGTCGAGTGTCAGTGCAGGGATGTGTGAAACCAGGGACGATCGTTTATCTTTGGCTGTGGAAATGATGGCCGCTGCAATTAACGAACTTCAAACCTCACAGAAATCTCTCTCCTCTCTCATTGACACAAGACTGTTGGAGCTGGAGAACAAACTAACGAGTCGAGTGAGTCAAATCGCTGACCATTGTGACATTTTGCAGGCTGATGTGGATGCTATGTGTGAACAGTGTGACTCGGTCAAAGAAGATAACGCTGATACTGCAGACAACCAGAGCCGTCGAAATAACTTGTTGTTTTTCGGTATGGGCCCTGGGACTGGTGCGGAGCACAATGGCTGTGAAACAAATGTACGTGACTTTATCAAACACGAACTGCAGATTAGGGATATGATTCTGATCGATCAATCACGTCGGGTGGGTCACGCCATACTCGTAAAAATCCAATCGTACAAACAGAGGGCAGAAGTTCTATGGAGAGCGAAATCAAGGAAAAAGAAATCCAGTGTTTACGTTCGTGAGGACTTTTCCCAGAATGTGCAGAATAAGCGTAAACACCTTCAGCCCCTGCTGGGAACTCTCCGTGAAGACGGCAAGCAAGCATACATGAAGTTTGATAAAGTTGTGTGTGAAGGAACTGCGTACGTGTACAACACGCACAGCCAGACTATACAGCAACTCCCTCAGACAAAGAATAGCAGCTTTCGGGGCAACAGACCAGACCAGACGACGGGTAGTTCCAGAGACAACAGCGATGGCTACAACGACAGGGACAGCCCGAGGGACAGACGAGACGCTGTGCACCCATGCAGCCCGCGACCTGGCCAGCCACAATCGACGTCACGGTACCGCCTCAGGTGCCAGTCACAGTGCCAGCGCCGCTCCACGTTCCGGTGCCTGGTCCAGCTCTAACTTCAGTTCCAGCTCCCGTGCCGACACCGGTGCTTCAGTCGGTCACGGTGCCTGTTCCTCTTCCAGTTCCAGCATCTCCTCTGGTGGCGGTTCCAGCGAGCGTGCCAGTCACCATGCCAACCCCGATGGATTAGCCGGGGAGAGCGCAGCGCTCCCTGGTTCTCGTGATCGTGAAACACGGTCACATGCAGCGTCCAGAGGGACGGGCAGAGGTAGGGGTCGACCTACTGTTTCGTGGAGATAGGGATACGGCCGGCCCCAACCTTTAGTTTCTGCACAGTGTTTTAATGGACAGACAACTGACGACAGGTATGTGCACATGAGTGGTGAATGTATTAACGCTAGACGTGAGAGCAAAGACAACACAAGGGGGACTAACACTGATACAAGTATGAGTTCAAAATCAGACGAGTACAGGGGAAGGTTTCATGATCAGCGTTCCTGTCAAGCTAGTGATACATTTAGTGTAGGTAAAGCACTGTCTTTTTTGGTGTGGAACGTGGGAGGTCTTGCCTCTCAGCTTGGTGATACAGATTTGTCTGCCTATGTTGGAAAGTTTGATATTGTATGTTTTATTGAGACGTTTATTGATGACTCCTTTGATCTGTCCTTACACTTTAAAAATTACGTAAAATTTGTGTCTCCAGCTATCAAGCTCTTACATCAGGGTCGCAGGTCAGGGGGTATTGTCGTGATGTGTAAGAAAAACATAGCAAAGCACATTGAATTGGTTGATTCCTCACATGATCATATGCTAGTCTTGAAACTGTCAAAACATGTGTGTGGTGGTGATCGAGATACTGTTTTCGTGCCAGTATACGTGCCACCATGTGGGAGCCCTTATTACCAAAAGACAGACTCCTCGTGCCATCTAAATGAAGTGGAGCTATGTTTAAGTGATGTTTTAGAAATGACAAGTGATAGATACGCACAACATTTTTGACCTCCTTGATCAAGACTCGCAAGGTCATGACCATGACACGATTTCACATGGTAGAATGACTAAATGGGTTTGGTACAAAGCTTATCGATCTATGTGTATGCTTTGATATCAAAATCTTGAATGGTGTTTGCAATGCGGACAACTCGTGCAAGTTTACTTATATCTCCCATAGTGGTAACAGTGTGGTGGATTATTGTTTAGCCTCTGTTGACCTAGCCAATAACATTCACGATTTAACCATTGGCGACAGAATTGAATCAATGCATATGCCTGTGACCTTTGCGCTTGGGTTGAAAGTGAATCAGCGCCAGCCCCCTAAACAAGCACGTGTCTCAAAAGTTGTGTGGAACGATGCAAAAAAGAATGATTTTATTGAAAGTGTTAAATCAGACGATTTTAAAGCTAAGTTAAAGGAAGCGTGCGACATCATCAGCGCAGACATGGACGAGGGGCTGGAGATTTTTAACAAAGCAATGTTACAATCGGCAAAGTGCATGATCAAACAAGTCGGAGGTGACGCTGAAGGTAGAAGTGCGTCCTCATGGTTTGATATTGAATGTTTGGAAAAGAAGCGATCTGCGAGACGGTTGCTGAGAAGTTACCAAAGAATTAAAACAGAAGATAAAGAAGAAAAAGAGATAGCAAAGCAAAAGTCCGCTGAAGTCAGGAAGGAGTATAAAGATCTTCTTCGAACAAAGCGAACAGAGTACAGGTTAAAACACGTTCATAACGTATTGCTCTCTGCTGATAAACCAACAGAATTTTGGAAGGAAAAAAGGAAATGTAATAGAAAAGAGGTGCACTCCAACTCCGTACCAAAAGAGGCATGGTACAAACATTTCAAGGATGTTTTAAACACAGTTGAAGGTGAACCCGAAGACGATCAGTTGCCTGATACAGGTATCAGTGACGAAATTCTTGACAGTGAAATAACTGAAATTGAAATTAGTAAAGCAATCAGAAATTTGAAAAATGGACAGGAAAGCATAATTATGACATATGATTATACATTTACAGGGGTTTTGCATGAAAACATGGGATCACTATGTGAAAGAAATGCTTTGCATAGCGTTGGAGATGTCTGGCTTCAGCAAGGTGTTGGTGATTTTAATCGTTTTATAGCTGTATTCATACAACGATTATTTGATTGTATCCAGCAAGATTGGCACGACAGCATCATGAACACGGAGCGTTTTGAATTGCACTGTGATTCGCTCTTCAAACAGAACATCCTCACAGAAATGTAAATATACCATTATTCAACTGCGCTGTTTTCGTGACGCATATATGGGGGTCCTTCCACAAAGCTGTGTACCACAAGAGGGTTATGACTTTAGAGTAAGATTTCGGAATGTTTTTCTTGCTTCTCGAATGATATAAGGATATCAACAGACTGCAAATTGACCAAAGAGATAACGATAATAAAATCAAGAAGATCGCTATGTTGGTTAGTGTTTTATATGAAAGCAAACACAGAAAATGACGTCAAAATGGCGTTTTTTGTGTGACATTGCTTACATCTTGTTTTTAAGTATTCGTGTGGCTGCCAATAAAATGCGACCATGAACCCCCCGATATACATCTTCGTTGTCTTTTGTGCTAGTGTTACATATGCACTTAGCTGTTTTCCTCTACATATGTTTACAGTGTGCATTTGGATCGTTAAGAAATAACGGTTGCCTACGTAACATTTGGTTTCTAAAACCAACCGCGAACTACGTGAACATGTCTATAACTTCTGCACGCACGAATATGCGACTGTGTGTATTATCAGGCACAACTGATGTGTAGTGAACGTGTTAAAATGTGCGCCGTGTCAATTTGATCCGATTTGAATGTGATTTTGCCTTTCGCGTGTCCCCACTAAGCTTCGTTTCTATTTGTTCTGGTTAAGCTGGATCGTTAAAAATGATATTTGTCACTTATCAACGCATCAAACTTGGTGTTTCTTTCGCATGTAATGTTCTTCAACATCGCTGAAAGGTTTTTCCATAAAAAAAATCCATTCATTTTTGGAACGCAGCAGACGTGAAGCGTTTTATGAGTCGTTTCCAACGAGGGACGAATGTTACGTAGGCAACCTTTTGCGACTCTTCGCTCTTAAAGTTAATATTTTTTTAAAAGTTCGACATTTCAATGTTTTATTTTGTGATAGACGTGCTCGGTGTGTCTTTGTCAAGTCTTAGGCTATTCTTTGTAGTCTAGTCCTGTTCAAGTTGTAAGAGTTTAGGTAAAAAACCGTTGAATTTTCATCAAAATTGAAACAAACTCGACTATATTTTCTTTCGAAAAACGATAAATCGAAGAAAATCAGATTAAATGCTGTTGCGAAATAGAGAGAAAGAAATTCTGCGTTTGTGAAGCTGATTTCCTTGTTAGTGGGGATACAAAAAAGAGCAGTTCCTTCAAACTGCCTGGTGATACTTAGCTTATATATCCAGAAAGACTTGACTGGGCGAACCAAGCAGCCACATTTAGCATATCGGATATCAAATTAATTTCACTAGCTTACAGCATTTACCCTCCCCAACTCCTTAAAGAGCATTCTTTGTTAGAAATTGTGCGATTGTTCTTGCCAATCACACTTAGATTTATGGTATAGGATGAATAATGTCTCCGACAGGACCACTAAGAACAGATTGAATTATCGATCAAATATAACAAGAAGGCGCAATTGGTCAACTAGCTCTAAACAGTTGCTCATGTTGTTTATAATCTTTGCCATGTAGCTTTGAAATTAGCAGTTCATTGTTTTGGACATATACGCTGTGAAAACCCATACATTACATTGACTTTTTCGAAGCATGATCACAAAAATATGGTCGCAAAAATGAAGCGAATTAGCAGAAAAATAAAGTTTTTGAGGTAAAAATAATTGTGTCTGTTGGGTGGATAGTTTGTGTATTGTTCTGTTTCTGAGTTATTCCATTATTCAGATATAACACAATACAATACCAACGTGTTTAAGAAAGGAACACTGTGTGTCCGACGTATCTCGAAGACACAGCGAAGACACAGCAAATCTGCCTTGTGTTAAAAACAACGCACCTAAATCTAACCGGATTTCGAGTCGCATCAATGACGAAGTCACCAAAACCAAAAGAATTCCATTCATAACACAGTCATTCACAAGCCGGTTGATGACGCCAAGTCACGGACCAATCGAATCGTCACAGCACATGCTGACGTCAAGTGCGACGCGGCGCGAACATTTGCGATTTGTCGGCTGCTCCGTCATCCTGCTCAAGAGGAGAAACCGCAACAGTGTACATCTTGTTGCTACATGTTGACTCAATGTTATTTATTGACTCACACGAATGGATTTGTTTGTTACCTACTTCACACAGACGATGTTTGTTTGTTGGTTGACACAACCAAAAAATACGTTTTTGTTACCTATAACTAGTTCAATTTGTTTTTCCTGACTGCATTTTGTTCGGAATAAGCTCTAAATGTGAAGCAAATAAAACTTGTTACTATATACTATGGCTTTTTTTAATCTGTTTTGTGTGTTTGGATCCCATGTTACGTTAAACATGTGTGATGTTACACAACTTTCTGACCACCCCTTGTATCCAAAAAGCATAAACTTATCTTTTGTTTAGCATGGCAACGTGACATAATCCATTATGTCTATATCTTTTACATAAACCGTAAAAACAACCTATTCAGACACTTTCAAATTTCACGAAGCATGTCACGCTTTTGGTACACAGCTTTGTGGAAGGACCCATAACATATATGTATATATATACGTTCAGTTTCGGTTCGGTATATCACCAATTAACATTCACAGATGCCACTATAGAGTTGATTTTGTACCAAGCTTTTTGTTATGTCCTGTATGCAAAGAGGAAGTGGAAGATGAGAAACATATATTGTTTCTACGTTCAGGATAATGTGAATACAGAGGTGATGTTCAAATATTAACAGAAAATGTCCAGAGTGAAGACGTAAACAATGTTATGTCAGTTGATAACTAGGATTCAGTGGTAGAGGTGGCTATGTTTTTGTATCCCGTGTTTCAGAAAAGAACAAGTGTTTTCTTTCTTTCTTTATTTGGTGTTTAACGTCGTTTTCAACCACGAAGGTTATATCGCGACCAGGGAAAGGGGGGAGATGGGATAGGGGAAAGGGGGGGGGAGATGGGATAGAGCCACTTGTTAAGTGTTTCTTGTTCACAAAAGCACTAATCAAAAAATTGCTCCAGGGGCTTGCAACGTAGTACAATATATTACCTTACTGGGAGAATGCAAGTTTCCAGTACAAAGGACTAAACATTTCTTACATACTGCTTGACTAAAATCTTTACAAACATTGACTATATTCTATACAAGAACCACTTAACAAGGGTAAAAGGAGAAACAGAATCCGTTAGTCGCCTCATACGACATGCGGGGTGCAGAGAAATAAGGATGTGGAAAAGAAGACTTTTGGTAAGTGAAATAAAGGTGATGGATCCAGTCAGGTAGAAATAAGACAACAAGAAAAGAATGGGAAAACTGCAGGGAATAGTAGGGAGAGTTTTCTTGGAAGGAAATATAGGTGAAAGGACTGGTAAGGCAGAAATAAGACAAAAGAAGAGAAGAAACAGAACCGTTAGTCGCCTCTTACGACATGCTGGGTAGCATCGGGTAAATTCTTTCTAGTCCCAACCAATATGGGACTCCCCCTAACCCGCGGGGGGTAACAACAAGTGTTTTGGTCTACTGTCCCAATGTGTGATAAGAAGAACGAGCCAGTGGGACTTCATAATGGTTCCTGATTAGAGACACAGAGAAGTCAAAAAGTTTATTTACGTAAACACAGGGTTCATAGCGAAAGGGTGCTTGGGGTTTGGGTAATCGAACGATCAGCGATCATCAGTGTTCACATTGAGTTCAGTCCGTTACAAACACAATGCATCGTTCGGAAGCATCTAACTGGTATTCCAAGTCAGGAAATAACTGTTCCGTTTTAACAAGGTATTTTAAAATCGCGGTTTGTCACAAATAAAAATATGAATCTGTGTTCCCACGGCCTGTTTAGCTTCAAGACAAGAGTCAGCCTGGCATGGTACGGAGGTAGCAATGTAGACCTAAAAATCTGCAGTTAGTGTAACGATAAGCTAATGGTCTATGGGAGACAACTCCGTATCTGTGTTCATTACCATGTTTGATTGTTGCCCTTGGGGAGCTCTTGTGCAATAGAGAAGAATAAATACACTTCTACTTCTGCCCAACATATGGAACCGGTGTGGTCTCAATATCGTTGTACGAATCCATTGCTTGTTCACGCTCACATCCGCATCCAGACATGACAGACATACAAAGGAACAAGACATGGTGTCCAGAATGGAGTCAAGTACATAGTGAGTAGAGATGGCGTTCAAACCACCTGCAAACTTTGACTTTGTGAGACCGGCCGGTTGGGCAGAATGGCGCCAACGCTTCGGACGCTATCGAGTAGCATCAAAGTTGATGAAAGAAGATGGAGACATTCAGGTCAGTTCGCTTATCTATAGTATGGGTAATGAGGCATAGAACATGTTCTCGCAGTTTAACCCGAATGCAGAAGATAGCAAAAAATATGACGTAGTGCTGGGAAAGTTCAATGAGTACTTTCTACCAAAGAAAAACGTCATACATGAGCGCGCCAAATTTCACAGACGTGAACAGAAGGAAGAAGAGAGTGTCGAACAGTACATTGTACGAGCATTGTACGATCTATCTGAATACGCTGAGTTTGCTGAGAAAGAAACCACGATTCGAGATAGGTTAGTGCTTGGTGTTGTAGACAAAGAACTGTCACAAAAGCTACAACTAGAGAGTGATCTAGATCTTCAAAAAGCTATGAGGATTGCAAGACAGCACGAACAAGTGACTCAACAGCTCAAAGAACAGAGACAGTGTACTAGTGGTGCTACAGCTTCAGTTGATTCCACCAACAGAGACCAGAAATGGAAGTTCAAGAAACACGAAAACCCAAGACACACAGGTGCTTGGAATGACAAGAAGAAGTGTACCAAGTGTGGTACTGTACACAAAGACTCTGAGTGTCCGGCTAAAGGAAAGAAATGCCACAAGTGTAAAAAACTTTCACATTTTGCAAGGTGTTGCAAGTCCAAGACTGTTAGCCGAGTCAACTCTCAGAATGAAACTGAAACTAGTGGAAGTTCAAGCAAACCACAGGAATATTTCATTAACTCGGTGAATAATGATGAAAGTCCCTGGAGAGAGAACCTCACAGTGTGCGGTCAGCAGCTTACTTTCAAGATCGACACAGGTGCTGATGTCAACGTTATCAGTTCTAAGACATATCACAGTCTCAAAACACCACCCAAGTTGAAGAAAACAAAGCTGGTCCTGGAGGGAGACTTCAAGTTCTTGGACAGTTAGAGACCAAATTAGGTGATGTGTGTCTGACAGTGTTCGTCGTAAATCACGATACAGAGGGTTTACTCAGCAGAAAAAGGGCTACAGAGATGAACTTTGTGAAGCGAGTTTGCGAGATTTTCAGTTCAGTGAAGTGTGAACCTGTGCGCATTAAGCTCAAAGAGAATGCGGTTCCATACAGTGTGTCTACAGCTAGACGCGTCCCTATTCCTCTTTTAGGGAAGGTAGAGCAAGAACTGAAAAGAATGAAAGACAACGGTGTGATAGAAGAGGTGAAAGAACCAACAGAATGGGTGTCGCCTATGGTTCCAGTTGTCAAGCCGTCGGGAGATGTGAGAATCTGTGTGGATTTGAAGAAACTCAACCAGAACGTAGAAAGAGAACGTTTCATGATTCTGACAGTGGATGAAACCATTCAACGGCTGGAGGGTTCCAAGGTCTTCTCAAGATTAGACGCTCGTTCCGGATTCTGGCAAATTCCTCTTCATGAAGACAGTACCAAACTGACAACCTTCATAACGCCGTTTGGTAGATACTACATGAAAAGAGTACCTTTTGGTATCTCGTCAGCTCCAGAGATATTTCAAAGAATAATGACAGAGATACTCGGGGACATAGAGGGTGTTATCTGTTACTATGATGACATCATGCTACATTCCTCAACGAATGAAGAGCACGACAAGCTCTTGAAGCGAGTCTTCCAAAGACTGAAAGAGGTAGGCCTTGAGCTGAATGAAGACAAGTGCGAGTACAAGAAAACAGAACTGAAATTTCTTGGTCACGTGATCAGCGAGAATGGAGTGAGGCCAGATGAGAGCAAAGTTGAAGCGATCGTCAAGATGAAGGAGCCTGAGAACGTCGAAGAACTGAGACGTTACTTAGGTATGGTGAGCTACATGGGAAGGTATGTGCCACATCTTTACACTGTGCTACAGCCGCTGAACAGCCTGTTGGTCAAGGAAACAGCATGGTTGTGGGGAAACGCACAAGCTTCAGCGTTCACCAGAGTCAAGGAGCTACTGACTTCAGCGCCAACACTAGCGTTCTTTGATCCGAGGAAACCAACAGTCGTAAGCGCTGACGCAAGTTCCTGTGGTATCGGGGGTGTCCTGTTGCAAGAGCATGAAGAAGGTCTTCGACCAGTTGCGTTTTGCTCACGAACACTTTCACAAACAGAAACACGATACGCACAAATAGAAAAAGAGTGCCTTGCTTCAGTGTGGTCCTGCGAGAAATTTGACAAATTTCTCATGGGATTAGATACGTTCAGACTCATCACAGACCACAAACCTCTAGTCACCCTGATAAACAACAAAGACTTGTCAGAAACTCCACTACGCTGTCAACGGATGTTGATGAGGCTCATGAGATACAAGCCCATCGCTGAGTACACTGCAGGAAAGAATATGGTCGTAGCAGACTTACTCTCACGTAGTCCAGCATCAACAGAAGCAGATACTAGTCACACGGAAGACATCAGTTCACACGTAAGCGTAGTGTATGCTTCATGGCCAGTATCGGACACTAAGCTGAAACAGATCCGAGAAGAGACGGCCAAGGACGTCAACCTCAAGACTGCCTTCGATTACACTGTTGCAGGCTGGCCTGAGTACAAGCAAGATGTGATGCTTGCAGCAATCCGAGGGGAGCTCAGTGTTTGTGATGGACTTTGATCAAAGGTGATCGTATTGTTATTCCGTTTTCCATGCGCGAAGAGATTCTCGACAGAATCCACGATGGACATCAAGGAATAAACAAGTGCAGAGAGCGGGCAAACCAATCAGTGTGGTGGCCACGCATCAGTAAGGACATTCAGGACAGAGTCGCGGCATGTAGACATTGTCTCGAGAAACGACCGTCGCAACCGAGTGAACCACTCTTGCCGACAGAGTTACCTGATCGTCCTTTCCAGAAGATCGGTGTAGACTTACTTGAGTTTCAGGGAAAACACTACCTTGTCATGAAAGACTACTACTCGAGATACATAGACATAGCATATCTGTCGAGTACCACACCTTACGCCGTTATCTGCAAGATGAAGAACTCATTTGCACACCACGGGATTCCAGAATCAGTAGTCTCGGACAATGGCACACAGTTCAGAAAATTTGCATCAGACTGGAACTTTCAGCAGCAGACGAGTAGTCCACGATTTCCGCAGAAAGAGCAGTGGATACCGCCAAAGCTATCCTCAGGCAAGATGACATCTTTCTTGCTCTTCTGACGTACAGAGCAACGCCAATTCCAGAGCTAGGCGCGAGCCCAGCCGAGCTTGCGTTCGGGAGGCGGCTACGGACAACGTTACCGTCGCTTCCTACAAACTTCACTTCGCGTACAGTCAACCATGATCAGCTACGAGTGAAGGACGAGGCCTTCAAAGCGAAACAGAAGTTTCACCACGATAGACATCGCGGTGCACAGCAGTTGCCGGAACTTCAACCCGGTGACCCAGTTCTCATCAAACACGATGGTGAGAAAGGATGGAAGCTGCCTGGCGAGGTGACGAAGATGGTCGCGCCGAGATCCTACCTGGGGGCCCGGTAGCTCAGTTGGTAAAGCACCGGACTTGTGATCGGAAGGTCGCTGGTTCGAATTCGGGCCGGGACGGACACGGGTCAACTTTATGTGCAGACCCAGAGACGGAAGCCATGTCCCACCCCCGTGTCATCACAATGGCACGTAAAAGACCTTGGTCATTCTGCCATAAGTGCAGGTGGCTGAATACACCTAAACACGCAGACACCTGGGTAGCGCGACTCCGTTGCTGCTAGCTTTTCACTGGGAGGAAGCGACCCGAATTTCCCAGCGATGGGACAATAAATAAGGAAATGAAGGAAATGAAATGGTACAGACAGACAAGGGACCTCTTCGACGCAACAGAAGACACCTGCGCTACAGAAGCTCCAACGACAGTGCCGGTGAGACCAACAACACATCAGGTCTAGTCATCGTTCCTGATGCGCTACGTCATTCACCAGAGCCACAGCAGACGCCAATGTGAAGGAAATAACGAATAACATTAACAGGCAAAGTTGATAGTGATAGCCTCCACGCTTTGAGAGCGCTAACCAGAGATAATAGAGTGACGTAGTGAAGTGTGGTGCACGGATTGTAAATTCAGCTCACTGACCGAGAGAGTTGATGTTGTGAATCGCAACGAAGATATCGTTACACTTAACCACTGTCCAGCGACAGGGAGGGGTTGTCACAGGAATCGACCGGGAGAAAGGAAGCCCGAGTAGAGCACTTAACAGGTAAATGGAATAAGCATTTGAATACCGTTAATGTTTATCGCATAAGTTGAATCGACTAACACTGTAACTTTAAACATAGCAGACAGATATCTAAGACAAGATGTCCGCTATTTATGTTGTGCAGTGCGTCGTGTAACCGGTTGTAAAGGAAGGTAGCGGCCAGATGACAGAATGAAGGATCTGAGAAGCCGCCGGAATATCACGCCTATAGACTCGCATAGCTGAGATTCGACGGGATTTCTAGAAGCTAGTGCACGGTTATTTTTGTCCGTAGAGTTGGACCATAGTGGTCACAGGGCGGTAGAAACTGAGTAGACCGAGGTCACCAGTAGCAGGAATTAGTAGTAAAATACATTTCCTAGTGAACAGCAATAGAAGCTGTGTAATTCTGCGTATGACCAGAATTAAAATATGTCTACAATATCTTAATTACTTAAGAGATAAGGAATATTTAGTAGACAGAGCAGACGGTGATTTAAGTCTGCCGTAGTAGGAACTATAACTGGTTTTTGTTGACTACACACGAGCCGTGAGTAGATATACTATAGACCACAGGGTCTGGCTCCCTAAGAAGCCTAGAAAATGAGTTCCGTTGTCTCAAAAAGGGTACAATGATTTGACATCAAATTGTCTCATGACATGGTATGTGTAATCAGAAACAAAAATGCGCTCACATTTAGTATTGCACATTCTCTGGAAAATTGCAACATAAGGGGGGGATAATCGCCCAGTGTCAGTCACAAACAGACAGTTGCCAAAATCAATTTTTATTCATTTTAAAATATTTTTTTTACAAAAACCTTGTTGGGGGGGGGGGGGGGGGTGGGCATGTGTTTAGAGTCACACCTCAAGAAGTTTCTTTAAAAAAAAAAAATTAAAAACATATTATTTTTTTTCAAATCCACTTTAAGGTGGCAATATTAATAATAATAATAATAATAATGGTGATTTCTATAGCGCTTTCGAACACACAAAGCGCTTTACAAAAGCAATAACAACATCATTACCAGAATATTACCTGGGATTATGAAAAAAAATCTATTTTCCATTCCATAATGTGTTATTTTAATACAGAAATGCCTCAATATTGTCAAACATTTTGAATTTGTTGTCTTAATTAGTTCCAATACGGTATTTCAACACAGTTGATGTGTCAATTGTGACATTCTCATTTTGACGCGTACAAACGTTTTTTGTTTTTCTGAGATGTTTTCAGAAGTATTATAGATACAGTGTTGAAATGTTGCACAGTTATGTTTCAAAACATTCTGGCGTTCATTGTGTTTGAATGTCTGAAAAACCAAAAAACACTGTGGAGCTGTGTGCCATACATCAATAAACCAATTTCTGCACACAATGTTTATTGTTCCTTAACATTGAATGTATGATTTAATTTGTGACCAAAGGCAAAGTTTTACAGAAATTGGATGATATATATACCACCAACATATTGCAACCCCTCCCCAGGTAGAACGGTCAACTGCCCTTCACAACTTAGTTAATCACATGAATTCTTTTGGCGAAAAGAACTCCATTCCTTCAAACAGCGCAATATTCGTTAACTTTTCCTTTCTATACAAAACTTCAGCGCTCTTACAAAGCTCACTGAAATATGCCACCCAAAAAAAACCTAGAGCCTGCCAAAGATCAACTAAAGCTGAACATGTTTCAAACTAGATTATAAAACAATCTAAGCACAAATATTCTTTGCATATGACTGTGTGCGTGTGTGTGTGTGAGTGTGTGAAAATATTAAGCTTTTCCTTGAGCGTATGAGTTTGGAGCCATTCCATGGAATGTTTTTTGCACAAAATGATGATGTCCATTGACGTTTCTAAAAGCGTTCAAATGTCCTATTGATGTTGAAGAGCTAGAGGCCATTTGTCCTGTATACATGTATGAATGTGTAGGAACATCCCTGATATCATGCTGCAAACTGTACAAAACAGACACTTAAAACTCTTTAAACTATATGATTGACTTTCAAGGGAATATTAATAGAACCTACCATCAAATACTGGCAAATGAAGATAATTCCATTATCCGCAAGTTTAAGCAAAGGCGCGGCGGAACAGTTGACACAAGGTCAAAGCGTGACATGTACCGCAAAGTTTCTCAGCACTCATTGGAATATGGGGAAGGTACACACCTACAAAGTTTCTGTTCTATGCACGCTCAGCTCACATAGGATCTTGAAATGAACAAGAGGCGAAGCCTTCAAGGCTCCCGTAAGAAATCAACAAACAGTAACATAACACAAACTCACTCACTCCGTAACACACACAGAATAGTCAGGTTATAAATACAAGCCACTTTACCTATGCAGCATGGTGACCCTACAATATGCGAAACATGTCGACTGCAGCAGCCTGGTTCTTAAAATAATTCTGACGGTCAACACAGCCAGAAATGCCAACAAAGACAAGAAAGCTGTTGCAAGGTAAGCTTACCAAACGTTACATAGCGAATCATATGATAGTGCGTAAACAGCAAACAGTAGATCTACAATCAAAGAGAGGATCGAGTCTGGAATGAAACGCGATACAGATCTAGCATTCTAAAACTGTCTTTCACGTTCAAGGAAGTTGTTGCAAAGTACTTAAGACTTACTAAATTGTACAGACAAAACCATGACAGTGCATGTTTTGAATCTGAGGAAAAAATCGTGATCATTTTGACTTTGAGAACAGATTCATTCTGTTTCCTTATATCTGCATGTTCAAGTAAATGGTGGACAGTTGTTGGAAAGTACTTAAGACTTACTAAATTGTACAGACAAAACCATGACAGTGCATGTTTTGAATCTGAGGAAAAAATCGTGATCATTTTGACTTTGAGAACAGATTCATTCTGTTTCCTTATATCTGCATGTTCAAGTAAATGGTGGACGGTTTTTTTCGGGCAGAGTAAACTTAACTTGAGACTCTACTGCAAGTCTTGAAATTCACATAAATCGAACCACGAGCAAAGACATCCAAACATTACAGGCACTTTAGATCAACTCATTTCACTAGAGGTGACTGCCTAGCACTGTGTTTGACATCCGTGTCTGCTGAAATAAAAAGAAATTAAAACAAAACGGATTAACAGTAGGTGACACGTTATGAGAGTGGGAGACACTAGATCTGTCTCTGAACTTACCGGGATACGGCTGCAAGATCGACACTGACTGCCGCGCTTTCGACAGCTCTTCCTCGCGTGGACATTGGAAACACGCTGTGCAGATCAAATTGTAGGAAATCTCCCTTTGGTATCTTCTTTATTTACTTTTCTGGAGCTTAGAAACCGAACAACATGAAATCGTCTTCCCCGGCGAATCGGCGAGGTGAGAACTGGACCACAATCCTTCGCGCGACCCCTGACCTGATCTTGACACCTGACCTGCCGTCTGCATGCCAAACACGACACAAACCAGTCAACTGCTTGTACCCCTTCAAAACCCCCCACCACCCGTTTTCTTTGGATACACGCTTTAACTACACACATGCCGACACAATGTTGATCATTGCTTCAATAATTTGAAGATGGTGCTTGAAAATTAACCACGTGAAATGAGTATTTCGGTGTTTAGCCAAAAATGTTAAAGTTTCTACCACAGACATACACACATACATACATACGCACGCACGCACGCACGCACAGACAGACAGAGTTTACCATCGCATAGGCTACACTTACGTGAGCCAAAAATGTACACAGGATCAGCAAAGTTTTTGTACACTGCATGTTCAAAGTCAGGAATGAATCAGGGTCTCCCTGAAGACTGGGTCTTGCCACCTGATGACCTGTGTCTGATGACTTGTGTCTGATGACTTGTGTCTGATGACCTGTGTCTGATGACCTATGCTTTCGCAAAAATGGCCTGGTCAATAACGAGGACAATGTATTGCAGTTCCAGTTCCCTTGAAGCCTGAATGTATGGCAAGAACCGTCGATGTGTCTGTTGGACTGCTGAATATCATAGGCAGGTATCGAACCTGTACAACAGACAAAGGAAAACGTACAAGCGGGGTAAAAGAGCATAATCGTGCTTGAAGTAGAAAAAAAGAACGACAAGTCTGTTTGTGTGAGTACGTGTAAATGAATGTTTGTTTAAAATAATAACACATTTTGGTTGCTTGTGTTTAAAGAAAAATTATAACATTTTATTTGTGTGCCTGTGCTAGGAACAAAGATAAAAGAAACACCTTTCAGGATCCAGTGTTTAAAAAAACCCACAAACAGACATGTCCAATAAAGTGGAAGGGTAAACAAAACCAAAACAACAATTTTGGTGTATACATGTTTCTTTTCAGTTATTTTGTTAGACAGGTACCAAGTCTGTACAACAGATTACATAGGAAAATGTGCAAGCCGAGAAAACAATCAGATGCTTGAAGCAGAAAAAACAACGAAATGTTTGTGTAAGAAAGTGTAAATACATTTTTGCTTAAAAAAAGAATACATTTTGGCTGCTTGAAAAATAATAATAATGAAAGTATACTTTGTGTGCCTGTGCTAAGAACAAAAATAACAGTTTATGGTCCCAGTGTTTAAAAAAAAAGAAAAAAAGTTACATTTCCACTAAAGTGGTTAGTTACAAAAAACATGTTAGGTTTATACATGTACAGTGGAACCCACATTTATGACCTCCAAAAATCTGACAGCGTGTTAGAAAATGTTAGTGGAAACCAATTCCAATGTATTCGTTACACTGTTACTGTTAGTATATCCTATTTTGTATGGAACACAATTCATCAAACTTACTTTCGACATTGGCGGAATCTGCCATCTTGCACTGCAGCATTGAATCCAGTCCAATTGGGTAAGGTCTGTAGATGCAGCTGAGGAAGCTTTGCAAAGAAGGCTAGTAGGTCAAGTGCCAAGGGGAGGAACTGCAGGAGAAATAATCAGATACATAAATGGTTGAAATGCATAACATCATTATAGGGGGTGTGTACATTGTGTTTCAACTGTTTATCTGTGCAGTTAAAACTCAGATCTATACAAAAACAATGACATGTAAACAGAACAGAACATGTGTGTGCCCAAGCATTAGTTTGTCAATATCTGCATGCATGTACTGCAGTGTTATTGTGTATCCTAATATGAATTTCTGTCATAATATTAATGACAACCTTAGTACCTACAGTCAGAATTCAAAATTACCAAAGTAGGTGATCTTTGTTGCAGTAAAACAACTGTCTAGTTGCATTTCATACTCTGAATTTAACCCATTGAAAAGCACAGTTTACTATCATAACTCATTAGCTATAACCAATACAAGAAAAATGATATATCTATCACATAGGCCCCTGTATAAACAATAACATGTTGCATCTGCACCTTATTGTACCTCTGCTATATTAATCCTAAACTGTTGTGATGCTATGAAGTTTTAATAAGAAGATTATCAATATCAAACTTAATTTGCTCAGAAATATTCACACAACTATTTCAAATGAAATCCAAGCAGGTTTTTACTCACCAACAAATCTCGCCATATGTCAGCACGAGTCTCCACTGGTTGCTCAGAAGGTTAGGCCCTTTCCTTTTATGTGTAACCACAGGCGGAAGGTATCGTTCACTGGACCACCACTATCATAGACAAACTAGTAGTGTAACATACGCAGGAAGACAGGTGTCTGGGGTCAACACACTGCTGCATTTCGCTTTCTTACGCTTGACCAAGGCAGGAGAGCTTGACACACACTGTGGATCTGAAGGAGTGACAACAACATCATCACTGGAAGTGTCAATTCGCCGTACATAGTGTTTCTTCGCTCGCTGGAGTCGAACAAATACATGTGACATGTCAGACGCTGGTAGCAGACGACACGATGATAGGTACTCGTTTCAGCTGTTTGTCCATTTGCGACTCGTTCCGTCAATTTTATGGCTGACAGCCTGTTTGTCACGGTCAAGGTTAATCCACTCAGATGCACATGTCAAAGCTTTTGCCCACGAAACACTTGAAAATGGGGTCAGTTTTTCGTCAGTGTCTACATTCTGAAAATATATAGTGCAGTCCGCGGCCATGATGATATGTCCCGCGGAAACAAACACAGCTAAATTCTCATTGGTTAAAAAGCTTTTCACTGCGGACGATTTTCCATGGGGAATAATCGTGGCTTCGGCAGAGAGATAACTGCCTCTTTGCTAAATTATTTCATTAATAAAATCGGTACTGGCGTATACGAAGCTATTAGTGCATGAACATTGATGAATTATATTCTGTTAGTTAAGTACCAGGTTCTGCACAGTTCACATGGTAACCTTCTCCGTATAACCAGCTTGAACGATAGAGTTCTACGCCGTGTCAGTAGTCTATTCCTGTTAAACAGTCTTGCTTTCAGTTGAACGTTCTTTGAGCAGTTTGAGGCTAGATCATATTCATCGTCTGGTTCAAATTATCGGTCTGTTGCTGCCAGTTCCGTTGCAGTGGTTTCATCGTCTGCTTTCGGTGACGTCACATCACATCACACCTCTGAGCTGACACTCTAGCACGTGGCTGACCTTGCAGTGTCACAGTGGGCAGGAGTGTGCTGTGTTAGAGTGCTGCGTGTTTGACGTGTTTTTCAACTCTGGAATGTTGTTTATCATAGTCACTTGGCAATGTTCTAGGCGGCAAAGCGTTGTTGAGATTTTGCATTTCAATGTTATTTGATAAATCGTTGGGTAACAACATTTGAAAATCCCAAGTGGCATTGCATGAATGAACGCCCACATGTGCTCTCCTTTGCTCTGCTCTTTTCCTGTCTCAGCGAATCTGTGGGCTGATTTTTTCTTCCGGTGGTGACAGCAATGGCGCCGTCTTGGTCATGTTGACTGGCGCTCAGTCGTAGGACAACCACTTTTGTCCTCTCCCTCGCCAGCATTTTTCCAGGATTTAACGTGGTGGTGCTGACAGCAGGTTGGCTAGGGTGGTGTCCACATGCGTATTGACTGAAATAAATACTATGTTTTACAGATTTATTTGGAAAAAACGATTTTCAAACACTAAGGCATTTGAGAAAGTTAAAAGAAAAGTGATGTGTCAAGAGTTTCCTGATGGGGGTTTAAAAATGATTGATGTCATTGATATGCAGTCCTCTTGTTTGTTGTCCTGGGCGGCAAATTTATTGAACGAAAAGCAGGAAAGTTGGAAACAAATACCGATACATATGTTCTCGAAGCTTGGTGAAAGGTTGTGTTGCTTCCAATCTAACACCACGGTAAAAATTTTTAAAGGATTGGGATTAATTAAAAATGTATTTTGGAAACAAGTTTTAATTTGTTGGTTGAAAAATAAGGACATGATTCAGAGAGCAGTAGGTGGAGACATGTTATTAAGAGATACGTGTTTATGGAACAGCAAGGATATAATCTATTGCGGCCAAACCCTGTTTTTTAGCGACTGGATTAAAGCAGGCGTTTGTCGAGTAAAGGATGTATATGTTGGTAATGAGATTGTGCCCTTTAATATTATGCAGCAGAAGGTTGGATGTAAGCCCACAAGATTCTTTGAATATAGGGTGATTTGTACAGCAGTTAAAGCAGCAACACTACGCTCTGCAAATGGAAATGTATGTGGATTCAACGATTTAAAGAACCTGAGTAAGCCTTGTCAATTTCGCAAATTAATTATAAAGGAAAAATATGTGGAGCCGGTTGTAGTTAAATTTTGGGAACATAAATTTGATTTCAGGCCGGGAAAAGAGCAATGGTTAATGGTAAACAAAGTAACCACTGAAACAAGATTGCGAATGCTGCATTGGAAAATATTGCACAATATTTACCCCACAAATATTTTATTGTATAAAATAGGCATTTCCGTGAGTAATTGCTGTACTCACTGTGAGAACGAAATTGATTATATTGAACATTTTTTTTACTTTTGCCCGAAAATTATGTCCATTTGGAAATGCGTTGAGGATAAAGTGAATTGTAAATATAATATGATTATTAAAATTACCGTAAAGGAAGTTTTTTTGGGCGTACTTGAAAATTCACAAAGTTCCAAGGCACTAATAAGTTATGTGAATTATTTGATTGTGATAGCCAAAATGTGTGTTGGTATTTATAGATATGGCTCCCCTCTGGATATTGTATGCATTTTTGAGAGGGAATTGTTATATAGAAAAGTTGCTTAAAATACATTTAGATATAGTAATGTTAATGTTATAGTAAAAACATTACTTAAAAAAAAAATCAATGAAGAAGGATGCTCCCCGCCAACAACAACAACCAAAAAAAAAAAAAAAAAGGCAAAAAAGAAAGGGTTGAAGCAGCCTGCATGCAACTGAGATTTAAAAAAAAAAAAAGGGAAAGAAAAAAAAAAAGAAAAAAAAAAAAAAAAAAAAAAAACCACTTTTGTCCTCTCCCTCGCCAGCATTTTTCCAGGATTTAACGTGGTGGTGCTGACAGCAGGTTGGCTAGGGTGGTGTCCACATGCGTTGGTAATCCAACAATGGTCATTTTTGCGAGTTTATGACGGCAAGTTGCAGAGCACTTGTCAAAGCGACCTGTCTCACTTGAAGGGACACCACCCACCTAGAGACACAGAGAGAGAGAGAGAAAGAGAGAGAGAGGGGGGAGAGAGAGAGAGAGACAAACAGACTGAGACTTAACTTTATTTTACAAGGATACACATTTAAAGCTGCGCCTTTACTTACTATCTGTCCTTGGGACGCACAAACACACAATAAGGCAAACTTAGAGAGAGATAGAGTGAGAGATGGATGGATGTTTTATTGTTCTAATCAATGAGTTCATTTTGACAATTTTCAAACAAAGGAAATTGGTGCATAAAACGAAATTAAAAAGGGTGACATACATTGGGCTTTAAACATAGCCTACACATGCAAGTAAGTGAGGCAAAATAAAGAAAGAGCCTGCCAAAAGTTGAGACATAATCATGAAAACATAGCTTGGAAAGATAATATAACTTAAGCAAACATTGTCAAACGACACCAAGACACATACACAGATATACACGTACAGACACGGACACACACACATACACACACACCCACACACACATACAGTGTGGGCACACACACAGCAAATTATATGCAAATATACACATCTGAAGCAGTCATTAAATGCATACAACAAAAGCATGATATTATTACAGTAGATATCATATGCTTGATAGCAAAAGCATACACACATACATACACACGCGCGCGCACGCACGAACGCACGTAAATACATAAACATACATTCATAAATACATAAACATACATACACGCACACACGCACGCACGCACGCACACACACACACACACACACACACACACACACACATACCAATTAACGCACCCATTTTCCGAGATGAAATGCATAATAAGAAGAGGTTGTAACGGCACCTTCAAGCCAATCTCTTGTTTCGGGGAATGCATCACTTATTCCAGAGCATGATATATGTTCGTACAGGGAACGCAAGAATCACGTGAGAGAGAGAGAGAGAGAGAGAGAGAGAGAGAGAGAGAGAGAGAGAGAGAGAGAGAGAGAGAGAGAGAGAGAGAGAGTGAGAGAGACCATTGTTGTATATAGCTATAGTTTGTTCTAAAAGAAAGAGTGAGCATGAGACTCAATAATAGGTTTTACACACAGCTAGTTTTCATACAATCACCATCCTATGCGCTTAGATTAGGTTAATTATCCACAAAAAAGAAGATATTTGTCAAAACAAATTTCTACGGAGACCTAGTTCAAAGAAAAGGGCGGAGCCAACACCCTCTGACGTCACAGATTTATATCACGCGTACCAAAAATAGCAAGACACGTGGCATGCGGCGATTTGGTTCTAAAGCATGTTGTGCCAGGTGCATGTGTATTTGTAATATCGATTATGAAAAAAAAGCGACTAACCTTTACCACCAGTTGTGTCCTTGATAGGGTGATCTTGCGGGGTTGGGGTACAGTTCTCTCACTAATTTTAGCACACAGTCGGGCATACTTTCTCTGTTTTTGCTTACACTTGCTGGATGGTGTTGTTGTAAGCAAAGGTCAATGCCAAGCACCGCGTCGGTCTAGCATGGACCAATACTTCTTGCACAGTACTTTCAGGAATTCCTGCGGTGTGGTAATTATATAGCCTGTACCTAACCACCTCTGGCGATGATTTGTCACACAAGGGCTGCAAATGCAATAGTGCCCTCCGCTACACCTTTGTCTTTGGTTTCAACCTCTCATCCAGGACCAGATAAACACGTCTGCGCCCTAACTGTTCTACACACACGAGGGACAGTCTCTGTATCGAGGTCACACGTTGACGGCACAGCACCTCTTGGTTCACAAGTTTAATAGTTTATTACTATATTAGCATATATCATGATTGTATTGATTGTATTTATTGTTCAAAATGCCCCCATGGGTTATGGACTAATAAAACTTGAACTCGAACTCCAGACTTTCGAGTTTCAAATGGCCACCTCTTCTAAGTAAACAGTCTCTTTATCGCGTTTTCTTGGTCACTGTTGAGAAGTGTTCAATCAAATGTCGCCCTTTATTTCCAAAGACAAAAGATATTTCAGAGCAATACAGCATACAGAACGCAGCCAGTCCCATACAGGTCAGATGGTCGAATGTGAAACAATGAGGTGTTCCCGCCTGTCATTGGGGCCCCCAGTCAACACTACAGATTATGTTAGAGGCTCCTCTTGGGTGCAATGACAGACCTTGCCTCCAAGTGTACGTTCTCACAATGCAGATTATCACCGTTGGCTTCTTCTACACATAATCCTGCAACAAAATGACTGTTCCTCACAAGCCCCCATCATGGGCAAGTTTACTTTCAAAACAGGAAGGGATGTCGGGGATGAAATATATACTCGGTTTGTGTAAAGTGGACATATATGTAGGGGGACTGGGATCTTGGGTCGCCCCTGACAACAAAAATGGAAGAATCCAGGATATGAAGATGAGTTTATAGTTGAAGAACCAGAGCAGTTGCAATGTGGTAGGGGGAAAAGGGCTGGAAGGGTCAACGGAAGGGAGGGGATAGGGGACTGTGGTTGTTCAGGCTGCTTTGCATTAGTGTGGCAAAAGTAAGCGGTGGTCTTTTGATATTACTAAATGTCAGACTGACTTATTGCGAGACATTTTGAAACAAACAGAAAAGCTGTTAATAATTCAAATGAAGATTAATGAAGAAATACACACTATTGCCAACTGCTATTCACCAAACGCAACTATAGGAAAAATTGAGTTGCTGAACCAACTCACAGAACAACTACAGGATTTTGACACTGAACGACTTCTAGTGCTAGGTGATTTTAACATTACTCAACACCCCAATTGACAACATTGCTGGCTTTCCCCACTCAGTCCGGGAAACACAGGCCCTTGAACAAATGATTACAACTATGGACTTAGAGGATGTGTGGAGGCTGCAACACGCAGAAACAAAAGAATATACATGGTCACGACACAATCCATTCACCGCAAGGAGAATCGATCATATTTTCTGTGACTCGGTTACATTCAGTAAGATAGCAGAGTCTAGTATTGAAACTTTCTTTCTTTATTTGGTGTCTAACGTCGTTTTCAACCATTCAAGGTTATATCGCGACGGGGAAAGGGGGGGGGGGGGGGATGGGATAGAGCCACTTGTTAATTGTTTCTTGTTCACAAAAGCACTAATCAAAAAATTGCTCCAGGGGCTTGCAACGTAGTACAATATATTACCTTACTGGGAGAATGCAAGTTTCCAGTACAAAGGACTTAACATTTCTTACATACTGCTTGACTAAAATCTTTACAAACATTGACTATATTCTATACAAGAAACACTTAACAAGGGTAAAAGGAGAAACAGAATCCGTTAGTCGCCTCTTACGACATGCTGGGGAGCATCGGGTAAATTCTTCCCCCTAACCCGCGGGGGGTTAGTATTGAAACCTGCCCACAATCAGATCACAAACTTATCAAGACAACAATATCTCACAACAGCTTCCAAAGAGGCCCAAGCTATTGGGAGTTAAATAACTCTCTCTTGTCAGAAGCTGAATTCATACAATCAGTAAACCAGTTTATTGACGATCATTATAATTTAGTAAGTATCAGTCTGACTCCCCAGTTAGGGTCTGGGGAATGTTTAAAGTCAAAACTAAAGCGCTGTGCATGCAGTACTCAAACCACAAGTCTAAAATGAGAGATCACGAAAAACAAAGCAAATTACAAACTTTAAACAAACTTGAAAAACAGCTGGCCGAATATCCGCATTCATTTAATCTTCAGAGACGATTACTTCATATAAAACATGAAATAGGACTGCAGGAAATAAAACAAGCCCAAAGAGCAATAATTCGATTCGCACTAAATGGATCGAAGAAGGAGAAAAGAACACAAACTATTTTCTCTGATTGAAAAAGAATCCACTTTATACAATTAACACTCTTCAAACTAGCAACATAACAGTTGATCAGATAGGTGCAGTATATTGAAAAAGATCAAATCCTTTTATGAACAGTTGTACAGTTTAACCAACATAGCTACACGAACTAGATATTAAAGAACACTTCTTAAGGCGTGAAACCTTCCCAATATTATCTGAGGAAGAGAAAGAATAATGTGAAAGAGAAATTACAGTCGATGAACGTTCCAAGGCACTCCTTCTACCAATAACAATAACATTAACAATAACACCACTTTATTGTCCATTAGAATATTACATAAACATGGACAATTTTCGTCGGCACACCCTGCCTGCCTGTAAACGAGTATAACAGCAATTGTATAGGACAACACACATAAAACATAAAACATAGGTTCACGTATGTAATAACAAGCACGCCTATTATATTTCCAAGAACACTGACATAAAGTGCTGTCCGTGTCATCTTTAAATTCAACAACGATTCATCACTAGGGTGTGATGGTCTGATACTTGCGTTCTATATGCAATTCTGGGAACAATTGAAACATCCCTTCTACCAGTCAGTTACCCAGTCAACCAAAGATGGTTAACTGTCCTATACCCAAAGGAAAGGAATAATAACACTCATTCACAAAGGAAGATATCTTGACAGGCATAACCTTGGCTCCATAGTCAATGAAGACCAAGCAGGATTCTGTTTGTGTTGTTGCCTTGTCATCTTCACGCAATTTATGCGTAAGTGTATGTGAGTATTGCTGAGTTGTTAATGCGAAAGATTGTGTATGAGTGCGCCTTGAGTCGCCTTGTGGTGAGATATGTGCGCGTTATGAATTCTCGTATTATTATTTCAGTTATTGAGACATCCCAGTGCACTAAGGGATTTATAGAGCAAATCGAGAAAATTCATTATTGAACGAAGCGCATATAGCGCTGAGTTCAATAATTATTTTCAAGATAGTGTATGATTGTTTGTTAGTTGTAGATTATAGTTTGATGTTGTAATGTTTGTGCGTGTGTTACAATGCAATATGGTATGATGTAATGTATGATGATGTATTCGGTGCATGATAGTGGATGTATGCTTGTTAGTTGTTGATCTAGTACGATGTTTGAGGTTGTAATGTTTGTGCGGGCGTTATAATGCAATATGTAGCCGTATGAGGGTTCCAGTGTGTGAGTTGTACATGGCCGGGTGCTAGAGAGCTGCATGAATGAGTAAGTGCATGTGGAACTGTATGGCTGGGTGAATTGTGGGTTGCGTATGTCCGAGGGGCACATGTAGCCTGTGTGTCTGAAGTGGTGGGTATGTTGCGTAAGGGTGTGCTGATATTGAACTTCAGTTGTGTTTTGTAAATGTCCATGTATCAGTGTATTATGTCTTGCCACACACATGCCAAATTTCCTTGTATTGATGAGGACAATAAAACTTCTTGTATCGTGTATCTTGAAACCCACACCTCCTCTCTTTCAACAGTATTTTGCAAATTAGGAGACGGAGGGGAGATAGAATTATAATTATGTGCTAAGCATCTTGACTTTTGTTTCAGTTTTTGTGTTCCCCATCTTTATCTAATAGGCTACCAGGTAAAAAAAAAAAAAAAAAAAAAACTCTGTCTACTCAAGTGAACTGTGTAAACTGTATATTTTACAGTGCCATTGTACAATGTTAGTTTAACTTTCAGTGTGTATTAAGGCACTACATGATTCGACGCTAACAAGGGGGGGGGGGGGGCCTAGAATTTTGTTCTCCACCCCAAACATTGCCAAAGCTTGGGGCCCAAGCCGCCCCAGGATAAAAATCCACCTACAATAAACCAAAAGTTATAAGGACAGAATCGTGACTAAAATTAGCGTTACGATCAAGGGGAAAACAAACGATCGAAATCATCAAATAGAGCACGCTAATTACAGTTATCTGTTTGTGAGTGTGTTGGTTAATCTGTTGGTCTTTGAGCCCATAATTCAGGAAAAAAGCGAGTAATTACCCTGTCTATTATTATTATTACTATTAAGAGTGGGCCCCAGATTTTATTTTCCGTCCCAGCAATTTGCATCTCTGAGGCTATTGTGAGAATGTGACTAGGGATCGCGTTAACGCAAGATTCGTGCGTATCTGACGCACTTTTATCAGAGGTGACGCGTTTTGAAAACTTTTATGCCTAACACATACGCAAAGTGGTTTGGTTCAACTCGGTGCTAAAATTTTGTATCTGAATACTTAAACACTAAAACAGACTATAAAATAAGAGAGACTTGTCTCTGAATTCATTGTAGTTGTTTGTGTGTACGCATGTTTTCTTTAGACTCTGCGATGCGTTGCCAGATGACTGAAACAGACTAAAGTTAGTGACCTATGTGCATGCAGCCATGTGTGTCTGTGAAAGTTAGAAGGAAATTAGGTTAGTGGCGAAATAATGGCATGACTGACTGCGCTAGATAACCTCAGTCTTGTTCTGTTATTGTTAAGTTTTGTTTTGGGTTTTTTAAGTTTGCGTCGGTCATGCGCATTGTGAAAATTCCTAGTGCGATCCCTGTGTGGCCCCAGGCCAAATTTAGTGTGGACCCATGCGTTAGCCAGGCAATGAAAAGAAGTACACTGTGACTCTAATAATACCTTTCAGAACCGGCCCCCGTAGCGCAGTGGTTAGCGCATCGGGCTGTGGGCCGGGAGGTCGTGGGTTCGAATCCCATCAGGGTCATGTGGGTTTTTCGGGCTACGGTCGGCTCCTACCCAGAGTGGAAGTGCTATGGTTCCTATGGGAAGGCTGGAATCACACAGCCGAGTGTCATTCACTTAACGAATGCGACTTTGAGGGTGCTCAGGTTCTGTTTACCTGACCAACACCGCAGGTGCGGCAGTTCTCGGGCCTGGTTGACACCAGGATATATTATGACAGTAAGCGTAGAGTGCTGCCCTGTCACGTAGTCTCAAACCAAATTGGAAATCCATAGCATCATCATTATAATCATCCTCATCTCATTAATCATCCAAAATTATAAATTGTCCTTGCTCTTGTGGCCCTTCATGCCCGGAGCTCTCATGGTGACCTTGGTCTCAGTGTTCCTGTTCCATCCTTCCCTGAATAGTACTTCTGCTGTCAGTCTTCAACGTGTGACGTTCTGGGGGGTCGACGGTCTGCTCTCTGGAGGGGACCCTCACTCAGTCTGGCTCCGCGACTTAGCAGTCAATGTCGTTAGTAGGGGGCATAGTAGGTAGTGGGCTGCGTCCGTTAGCTCGGGACAGACCCACTACTGAACACCGTCGAAGTGACTCAGCAGAAGTGCAGTGTCATCTTCCGAGGGTAGCCTACCGCAACGACCCGACATCCCTCCCTGGAGCGTCTGTAAAATCGACAAGTCTGGCAGCGGAACGAAATTCAGATGTGGAGGGACGGGGCGGCGTGAGAGCACACCGGGACAAGGAACAGGCGTAAGGAAAACAAAAAAAAAAAAAAAAAGAAAAAAAAAAAAATAATACCTTTCAGACAGTGCAAGTAAAACTAACTAATGCAAATAGAATAATAAAGCTGTTGAAACTCACTTGTGTTCCCTGGCTTCTGTGGTGATAAAACAGCTCGTTTGGTTGGTGGTTTGCGAGTGGGAGTGGGCATTGTCCATGGGAACATACTGGGGACAGCATCAGGTTTCAGGGATCTCACCACTGGTGTCCACTTGAAATCGTCAGGACGAAAATGGAGGGAACACACAACAGTGTGCTGAAGAACCTGTTGACACCCGAAAAGAAAATTAATACAAAGTTCTATGTTTGCTGTAATGGAATAGGATTTTTATGTAATAAAAGCAAAGGGTCTAATTCTAAAGAGGTGAACATTGTAACCATTAGACTCTTCAACCTAAAAAAAACAAAGCTTTTGGGCTAACTTATGATTCCACTGAAGTAAAAGTTGTTATTACAATATTCTGAGAAGTAGCCTGCAGCATGAATGTGAACAGCCAAATGATGGGGCAGGCCTACTTGATAGTTGATATCCATTTAACACTCGGTTAAAATCTCAGTTCATGAGCGATCTTTTTGAGATGTTCTTCGTACTTGTAGCAGAATCAATATATTTAAAATTCGAGAACAGAAATTAGTGTGGTATTTGAACGAAACTAGTAAATTTACTGTACTAGACTAACAGTACTCAGTAGTAAACAGCGTAACTCGCTAACTTACCTTGAAGACCGGACCCGAATCTCGACGAATTTATACGAGCCAATCCTTCCTACGCTGAACATCAGTAGCACTAGGAAACTTGTGAAATGAAATCCTGTTGTTTTCATCAGACTTTGATCGAGTTGACGTGCACAATGGTACGCAACAATGCTGATTTGCTCTAGAGGAAGTAGGACGCAGTATTACTTGTTCTAGTGTAACACTCTTGACCTTTCAAGTTATATTTAGAAAAACCAATTATGTTATGAAAGGGGGTAGGGGATATTATGTGTTAAATGAATAACACAAATACAGAAATATGTTTCAAACTTCTTTTATTCTCTTGAGTCTTTTCTTTCTCAACAAAATACAACTTCCAAAAAATCAAACACAATGACTAAAGAACAGTGTTAGACCTGAAGATCAAAATCTTAAAAAACCAGTTAAAACTCAAACCTAAAAACCTAGTTAAAAACCCAGTGTTCGTAAGGTGCTTCACCAAAATCTCAGAACACAAACTACTCAGTCAGACTACATGTAATGTGAAACCCAGACTATATGTTATCCTACAAGACAGTGACTAACCATCTTTGTTCTTCTTTGTAACAATACCACACATCACATGTGTTCCACTCCACCATTGTTACAAACTCAAAACTAGCTACAAGAAGTGTCCATACATAATCACATTTATCTGCAGTGATAAATTGACCATTATGACCAAACTTCTTCAATTCACAATGTCTAAATCACTTGGAATAAAATCTCACCTCAAACATCTCAAATAAAACACTAGTCACAAACACATTTTCCATAAAACAGCGGCTGCCAACTTTCCAATTACGCAATGCGCTTTCGGTTATTCCCGCGCATGCGCAAAACTTTCTTTTACTTCAAATTATAATTCAAAACCAAATTTCTTTACAAAACCTAAACCCTATTCAAGTTTTAACTTCAAAACATCAGTAACACACTTATCTTTCCGTCTGTGCACTTCATACACTAACTACAACCAAAAATACAAATATTCTGCACCATTTCTGTGACCGGTGCTTCTGTCAAAAACCCACCACATGATCAAATTACAAATATTTCAGTTTCGGAACAGGTTTCCAAAAATAACCACTCCAATTTATACTATTCATCTTGCTAAACTAGTAACTAATCATATTTCAAGCAGATAACAATGTAAAAATCAATATTCACCTGATTTAGAACAAAAAAGTGCTCCCCAAAAATGTCCCACCAACTTGGCGGCTTTTCAGCAGAGAGCGGAAGTAAAGCTAAAACTCTAAAATCCAAACTGGAAGATTTTCTAACAATAAATATCTTAAAATAAAATAAAATATCCCTACGACTTATTAAAGTTTATAATTAACACCTAATCAAAAACACTTTTAAAACAGCTTGAACAATATTATCTAAATCCAAAAATATAAACTGAGTTAGTCAAGTTGAAAAGACTAATTAAAGGGAGGTAACAATCAATGTTCACATTACCCAAAAAACAACAGTTCCTTCCCTTCAACTAACCTAGCTTTATTTAGGTTTTGAATGTGTTACACTAGCTCCGCCACTGATGATGAAAGGTCCTCACCAGCCTCGCTTTCGCCAAACGACCTTCACCTCATTAGATATGTGTATATTGCCAGAATAGAGAATGTGACTCAGTTTCGCCGGGAGGGACTCAGTGTAGCAGGTGTTTCAAAGACGAGTTTCGTCATTTGGCTACATTTTCCTTTTGTGAGATTTGTTTACCGGTCGACAACCCGGCGAAAGATTCTGGTTTGATGTGTCTATCCCGGTGCCTTCGAATACACTTGCAACAATGCCAGTATGCCAGTAAATAGAAGGTATGTGCCTCTCTCTCTCTCTCTCTCTCTCTGAAAGAGCTTCTTATAAGTGCCTCAGGACGGCATTGTGCGTTGTCGTGCCCTGAAGCCATAGGCTTTTTTCATCCGCATGGAAAGCGGCTGGTGTTTGGACGATATTGTAGTCTGACCACGCGATGCATAAATGAGATTCTACTTCTCTGTGCAAGACTTATACTTTTTTACAGCATTAACTTTGACAGTGAGCTAAATATTTGCATGAACTACCGGCTTTGGGCCGAGTTTGTGAACTTTAACCAGTGACTGAATTTCACCAGGACTGTTCAGCATTTGAACTGCTTTTAACCTTGTGTCTCCTTGTTTTCTGTGAACAGTTTGTTCATCTTGTATTTAAGCTTACATTATCTAGTATCCTGCGTTTGTTGTGGGAGTTGCTTTACCTTTTTTTCGATCACCCTTCATTTTTAAGCAACAATTTGTTTCTTTATTTTTGATAGCATACCTTTGTGTGCTTTCTATCTTATTCTGTATCATCCTGTTCTAAATCAGTAGCAACTATAGTTACTCTGATCTATCCCGGGAGTGTAAGTGGTGAATGCCAATTAATCCGACTTGTTTGTTACAATATTGCACTCCGTCCTAATGTCAACAACATCAAACACTGTTCTCCGTATAGGGCATGTAAATATTTATCATTTAGTCAACAAAGTACATGATGTCTCAATCAATCAATCAATCAATATGAAGCTTATATAGCGCGTATTCCGTGGGTACAGTTCTAAGCGCTTGTCGAAGAGTTGTCAACACAGGACTAACAAAGAAACTAACATCTTCAGACGAACACGAACCCTATCACACACTAGCAAACCCTGGTAAACATACAACAAACAACAATGTACACATCAATAGCTGGGTCCAAACAAAATAATATTAAGCACATGTCTGTGTATTGCTGAACCAGCAACCAGAGCTGGTACAACTCTTCGGTGTAAGTGAAACGCGTCTAGATTCGCGTATAATTATTAGACAGCCTTGTTAACATTCCGAATTATTCGGTTTTACGACGGGACAATGCACGAGTAGGCCAAACAGGCATCGCTCTTTATGTTCACCAGTCCATTGCTGGCATTGTCAAACGTAGAACCGATCTTGAAGATGACAATGTTGAATGTCTGTGGTTGGAACTGAAACAGGACAAATCCTCTCCCTTGCTTATTGGATATCTGTATCGTAACCCTGCTGAAACGTCAAGGTGGATTGATGATTTTGTTTCTATGATGGACAGAGTGACGAGCATGTTGTATTGCTTGGCGATTTTAACATTAACCTACTCAGGCCTCAAACAACTTGGTGCTCAACCACTGCTCTGTTTGGTCTTCATCAGCTAATCGAAACCCCTACAAGAGAAACAAATACTTCATCAACCCTTATTGATCATATCTATACTGATAGTAAGAATATCGTTGCAAATGCGCAAGTAGTGCATTTCAGTTTTAGTGACCATCATTCTGTTTTTTGCTCGGTTTCTCTTAGATTGCCAAAATCACGTCATAAAGGCCACACAGCAATCGAATACAGAAGTTTCAAGTATTTTGATGAATCTGCCTTTTTCTTTGACCTTAACCAAGCCCCATTTTATAGCGTATTCAATTGCAGTGACGCAGAGGGCGCTTGCAATACTTTTCACGATATTTTGTGTTCTATAATTGATAAACACGCACCACTACGTCAGCATAGAGTGAAACATCCCCAGCTTCCCCCTTGGTTAACCTCAGACATTATCGAGGCTATGGCGATGCGGGATCATTTCAAAGAGCGCAACATGAAAACAGAGTATAAACTGCAAAAAAATAAAGTTTTGGACACAGTGAGACAAGCAAAGACAGAGTATTTTAATAAACTAATCTCTGAAAAAAGGATACAGCTACAATCTGGCGAGCAGTGAATGAAATTCTTGATGAATCTAGGAAGGGATCAACCAATTCTCATTCACAAATATCTCCAAATGATTTTAACAAACACTTCATTTCGCTAGCAGACAACCTACAATCTTGTCTCAATCAGAATGATTCCCTTGATACGGATGATTGTCTTGAAAAATTAAAAACATTCTGTGGACAAAAGTTGAATCAAACTGACACGCTTTCTATTCCTCCAATCTCAGTGCACGAGGTAGGAAAACTGATAGAACAAATGGCGAACAAGAAGTCAATGGGTCCAGATAAGATTCCAGTCAAGCTGCTGAAACTTGCTTTACCTTACATTGTCGATTCCCTAACTTATGTTTATAACCTGAGCATAAAACCAAAACGTGTTTCCTTCTATTTCAAAGTGTGCAAAGGTATTACCACTTCCAAAAAATAAGGATCTTACAGACCCAAACAACTTTAGACCTATTTCCCTCTTACCTGTTTTATCTAAACCCTTAGAAAAGCACATACAAAAACATTTACTGGCATATATGGAACAAATGAATCTGTTTCATCCTTTTCAGTCTGGATTCCGCTCGAAGCATTCCTGCCACACCGCCTTAAGCTCTTTATGCGAGACTTGGCTCTCAGCAATAAACAAAGCAGAAATAACGGGAGCGTTGTTTCTGGACTTTAAGAAAGCCTTTGACCTAGTAGATCACTCGCTTCTACTGAAGAAATTAAAGTGCTATTTAAAAGACGACTCCGCCTGTGCCTTTTTTGAATCGTATCTTTCAAAACGGAAACAGTATGTGTCCATTAACTGTAAAACTTCGTCAAACGAGTTTGTCAGGAGTGGTGTCCCTCAAGGGTCTGTATTAGGACCTATCTTGTTCTGTATTTATATAAATGACTTACCCCTTCATGTGTCCGATGAAAAAGTTAGATGTGAGTTCTTCGCGGATGACTCTTCTGTTCACACCAGTCAAAAATCTTTGGAATCCGTCAACTCTTCTCTTCAAACAAGTGTGGATGAAATCACTGAGTGGTGCGTTTCTAATGCAATGATCATTCATCCGATTAAAACAAAGAGTATGGTGATAACCACGAGACAAAAACACCAGTTAAGTCCTTTACTATTACAACTGTCAGTTGGCTCAACTCAAGTGCAGCAAGTTAGGGAACATAGACTATTAGGTGTTACCATTGATCAAGAGTTGAAATGGCAAACTCATCTGAGTAATATTTGCAAAGTAGTATCAAAGAATTTGTACCTGTTATCAAAATTAAGGCATTACGCCGATTCTGAAGCACTCAAAATGTTCTATTACGCCCACATAATGCCTCATATAAACTTCGCTTCAACACTTTGGGATAACTGCAGTGACGTTCATTTAAAAAGACTCAATTCCCTACATCGCCGAGCTGCAAAACTTATTCTGCATGATTTGAATAGGTCCACGGATGATAAACTAAAGCTCCTGAATTTCCTCCCCTTGAAAGATCAGTTGACGTTAAACAAGGCTGTGTTCATGTATACAATTCTAAATGACGATCGACTGTCCTAAATATTTGCAATCACATTTCAAACATGCCACAAAAAGATATGGGTCCCAAAAAATCATCCCTCCTATACCTCGCATAGACCTCTATAAATCGAGCTTAGCCTTCTCGGGAGCGTTTCTCTGGAACTCCTTCCCCCAACAGATAAGAAATGCAACTTCAGTGAAAATATTTAAGAGACAGTCACGTTCACACATCATTCGTGAATGAAATGTCTTGTTTGATTGTTATTTTGTTGAACATTTTGTACTAGTGTTAACGGATGTGTAGCTGATTTGAGCAACTTAATTCTCAAAATGAAAGGTTTAACTGTGTCAATGTAATTTTGTAATTTTTGAGTTCTCCCTATATAATTCCTTAAATGCACATTGTGTTGCAATCCATACAATGTAATTCTGTATCTTATATGATTGAATTTTTATTTTTTATGTCCGTCTGTCTTTATGTGTTGTATAAAGGACAGGTTGGAAGAATAGGCTTTGCCTAAAACCTTTATCCTTTTGTAATAAAGTTCTGAGTCTGAGTCTGAGTCTCTCTCTCTCTCTCTCTCACTCTCTCTCTCTCTCTCTCTCTCTCTCTAGCTCTCTCTCTCTCTCCTCTCTCTCTCTCTCTCTCTCTCTCTCTCTCTCTCTCTCTCTCGACACAGGTCAAGGTCATCGGCATTGACAGGCAGGCGCACATTTACTGTCAAAAATCAGACTGACATCCTGGAAAATAACCACTAACGGGCGAAATTCGGTTTTCAACATTCGTCTAATCTCATTCCACAGCGACACCGCCACGATACACAGTGAAACTAGCCAGTGGAAGAAACAATATCCCCGTCCCAAGTGTGCTGTGATCAGCAACGTGTCAGTGAGAGAAAGACAAAGGTTAGGACAAGTCCGCAACAGTTCTGTGAATGCCTTCATAAGTATTGATGAAATGAACAACGACTTAGCAAACAATGTTACAACCAACGAACAGAGATTCCAAGCAGACAAACACACTGTTGTCAGTCCACTCATGCACGCACAAGCTTCACGACGTGAACAGGTTAGCCTTGACAGTCACCCAAGAGGAGAGACACACAGTGAAGTGACAATAACTGACACGCTGGCCACACCTGCACGGAAAAGCTTGCAAGGACTGTGCAGAAAAGGGAATACAATAGGCCTGTGTATCTAAACCCTGTGACGGAGGCAAACGGTAACAACAAACAGACCGAGGACCCTGTCGCCGAAGACACCTGCTCAGTGCAAGAAAGTCTTCTCTTCATGACCCATAACCTCGATGAGAAACTTGCCAAGGGAATCGAGGAGATTCAAAGAAACCTACGTAAATGTGAAAGAAAATCGGGTACAAGTGTTCAAAAACGGAATAATGACTAGCCGCTCAAATAAGTGCCACTTGCTACACCTGTGATCGATGGGCAATATCCCGATATGCCCCCACCAAAAATTATTCTCAAACGGAACGAAACCGATTCTGGTTTGTTATTCCGGGGAGAGAACCACTTCAAGTAGACTGAACTTCAATGCAGTGCTACTCTCCCCTAGACTGTCTTTATATATATACTCCCGATATACCCCCAACTCAGTACTTTCTGTACATAGCGCACAGAAGGAGTTGGGGGTATATCGGGAGTATATATAATATATACTCCCGATATACCCCCAACTCAGTACTTTCTGTACATAGCGCAAAGAAGGAGTTGGGGTATATCGGAAGTATATATATACACACAGCATGACTGACAAACTACACATTTCCACTCAAAAGGGTTCTTTTTGGGGGAAAAGAGAGAGAAGTAAGGGGAGTTGATGTATGGGGGGTACATACTAAAAATTGGGGGACCTATTTAAATATCCCCACCTGTCTGTGTAAGTGTCTCTCTGTCTGTTTGTCTCTGTCTTTGTCTTATTGAAATATCCACACCTGCCGGTTTATATTGTGTGTGTGTATATGACTGACAAACTAGACCATTCCACTCAAAAGGGTTCTTTTTGGGGGAAAAGAGAGAGAAGTAAGGGGAGTTGATGTATGGGGGGTACATACTAAAAATTGGGGGACCTATTTAAATATCCCTCTCTCTCTCTCTCTCTCTCTCTCTCTCTCTCTCTCTCTCTCTCTCTCTCTCTCTCTCTCTCTCTCTCTCTCTCTCTGTCTCTCTCTCTCTCTCTCTCTCTCTCTCTCTCTCTCTCTCTCTCTCTCTCTCTCTCTCTCTCTCTGAGTGTCTCCTCTCTGAGTGTCTCCTCTCTGAGTGTTTATTTCTCTATTCTGCGTCTCTTCTATGTGCCTCTGTCTGTCCCACTCTCTGTCTTCCCATATGATCTACGGAAAGAGCTGTATTATGTCTCTGTGTGTGTCTCTCTCTCTGTCTTCTATCTGCCTCTCTCTGTGTCACTCTCTGTCTGCCAGTATATCTACGGAAAGAGCTGTACTATGTCTCTGTGAGTGTCTCTCCGTGTCTTTGTGTCTCTTCTATCTGCCTCTTTCTCTCTCTCTGTCACTCTCTGTCTACCCATACTATCAACGGAAAGAGCTGTATTATGTCTCTGTGAGTCTCTCTCACCCTCTGTCTCTGTGTCTCTTTTATCTGCCTCTCTCTGTGTCACTCTCTGTCTGCCTATACAGTCTACTTTGTTTATAACGTCGCCGGATATAACGTCACCCCGTTATATCGTCACCCAAACACCGGTCCCGGCTCAATTCCTTCTTTCCAAGACTATTTTAACCTCGGATATAACGTCACCGGATATAACGTCACCCAGTTATAACGTCACTCATCCATGTCGGTTATAACGTCATATCAATCCCCATATGCAGCAGTTTGCATAGTGAACGACTGTCAAGGCATGTTCATTTCCCCTACACGTGTCACAAGTTTTGTGTATTAACGGTATTCAAGTTGTTCCGTTTTCCCGTTGTTAGAGGCCCAAGGAAACTAGGTTCAAGGCATAATTATTTTTGCTGCATGCGTTTTGTGAGTTCCTGTTCGAGGTTTTTAATCAAAAGAAAAATGTTTTATTTCATTTCATTTCGTTTTGTGAGTTCCTGTTCTATGTTTTTAGTCAGTAATGAAAAATGTTTCATTTCATTTCGCTTTGTGAGTTCCTTACTTAGGTTCCTCAGTGTTCTAGGTTTTTAATTAAAAGAAAAATGTTGCATATCATTCGTTTTGTGAGTTCCTGTCTTGGTTTTTAATTGATTTTTTTTTTAAGTTTCATATCGAGCATACATGGTTACTCCTGCGCGAGCGCGTGCGAATGGATCTGTCTACTTCCGTCCTTCAATCACGCATACAAAAAAACCCACTCGATTATTGAAATGACGGTATGAGAAGGTCGAGAGGATGAGAACAGACTACGACGTTTGTTTGTTTTTTGGTCCGTAGAATACTGACTACAACTGCCCACGACGAGGAGGCTGAGCTTCACTTTCAACTGGGCGTTGTCGACAGGCTGAGTAGGTCGCTCAGGCTAAATTGTAAAGGTAAACACTAAGTGCAGTGAACCGACAAATTGAGAAAAGTGATACTGCACTCTTAAAGCACTATTATGACTCTTCTTGGAAAGCCATGGACGTTATATCAAGTGACGTTATAATGATAATAATTAGTACAGTAGTAGTCTAACGAGCATAACGTCCCGCTCACTAGATGTGGTGGAGACGGTGGATGGGGGAAAGGGGGTAACTATGAACCCAAAGTTGTTACTACCAGAACGATTGTGCGTAAAGGTGGGCAGCCACTTTGCTGTTGACGAGAAACTTCTTCGTTAATAATAATAATATAAGTCAAATAGACAGTAATTACGTATAAGGACCCATGAAGTTCTCGTCATTTTTATTTCTTCGGACATCAAGGATAGGTTAAGATCTAGCAGAATATGAATGAACGACAGCCATGTGTGTGTGTGTGTGTGTGTGTGTGTGTGTGTGTGTGTGTGTCCTTAAAGCTAATAACGTCGGACACTATAATTAAAGACTGAGATTGTCGATGGAACCAGACGGAGCTTGACATTCCAACACTAGCAACCTGTCTCAGAATCAGCATGTAGCCTACAATACTCATTATACTGTACGTTGATACGATGGCCGAAATTCGGGGAAAATTTTGCGTATACAATTTTGCATTCATGATCTAGCCAGGTTTTGGAAATACTCAAAGAAGAGAATAGTCCACAATTCTATATATGAGGAAGTGAATTAAAGATTATTGTAATAAGTTAGTTTAAAACTTACAACAATATGTTGTTGTGATTTTTAAACAACACTAATGTTGCACGTTCCATTTCTGCACAGTTTTATTAAAAACAGTCAGTACTTTAGAAAGGGACATAACTCTTGGACTCCGGATATAACATCACCCGCGCGTAAAAGTGACGTTATAACCGATGAACCGGATACAGCGTCACCGCGTATAACGTCGCTCAAAAACATCCCCCGAGGGGTGACGTAATATCCGGAGTCGACTATAAGAGCTGTATTTTGTCTCTGTGAGTGTCTCTCTCTCTGTATTTGTGTCTCTTCTAATTCTATCTGATTCTCTCAGTGTCACTCTCTGTCTGCCTATATCTAAGGAAGAACTGTATTATGTCTCTGTGAGTGTCTCTCCGAGTCTGTGTCTCTTCTATCTGCCTATCTCTGTACCACTCTCTGTCTGCCTATATCTACGGAAAGAGATGTAATATGTCTATGTGAGTGTCTATCTCTGTGTCTCTTTTATCTGCCTCTCTCTGTCCCACTCTCTGTCTGCCTATACCTACGAAAACAGCTACATTATACGCACTGCAGACAGAGAGTGGGACAGAGAGAGGCAAATAGAAGAGACACAGACACATAGAGAGACATACAAAGAGAGAGACGCTCAAAGAGAAATAATACAGCTCTTTCCGTAGATATAGGCAGACAGAGAGAGAGAGAGAGAGAGAGAGAGAGAGAGAGAGAGAGAGAGAGAGAGAGAGAGAGAGAGAGAGAGAGAGAGAGAGAGAGAGAGAGAGAGAGATACAGATACAGATACAGATACAGAGATACAGAGATACATAATACAGCTGTTTTCGTAGATATAGGCAGACAGAGAGTGTCAGATAGAAGAGATACAGACACAGAGAGAAAGACACTCTCAGAGACATAATACAGCTCTTTCCGTCGATATAGGCAGACAGAGAGTGGCAGATAGAAGAGACACAGACAGAGAGAGGCAGATAGAAGAGACAGAGACAGAGAGAGGCAGATAGAAGAGACACAGACAGAGAGAGGCAGATAGAAGAGACAGAGACAGAGAGAGGCAGATAGAAGAGACACAGACAGAGAGAGGCAGATAGAAGAGACAGAGACAGAGAGAGGCAGATAGAAGAGACACAGACAGAGAGAGGCAGATAGAAGAGACAGAGAGTGACACAGAGAGAGGCAGATAGAAGAGATACAGAGAGAGACACTCACAGAGAGACATAATACAGCTCTTTCCGTAGATTCAGGCAGACAGAGACAGAGAGAGGCAGATAGAAGACAGAGAGAGACACACACACAGAGACATAATACAGCTCTTTCCGTAGATTCAGGCAGACAGAGACAGAGAGAGGCAGATAGAAGACAGAGAGACAGAGAGAGGCAGATAGAAGAGATACAGAGAGAGACACACACAGAGAGATATAATACAGCTCTGTCCGTAGATATGGGAAGACAAAGAGTGGGACAGACAGAGGCACATAGAAGAGACGCAGAGATAGAGAAAGAGACACAGAGAGAGAGAGAGAGAGAGAGAGAGAGAGAGAGAGAGACACACACACACACCGTGCACACACACACACACACAAAATACAGCTCTTTCCGTACACTGATAAAGGCAGAGGCAGATATTAGAGAGAGAGAGAGAGAGAGGGAGAGAGAGACTCACAGAGACGTCACGGTAATACAGCTCTTTCCGTATAAACCGTTGACTATAATCTTTTACTTGCATTAAATATTCCATAATAACAATGAAAAGTCAACATTTTGGCGCAGAACGCTTGAAATGTGTCAATATTCTCTGCTCCCCTTTTAAAAGTGCATTTAAATAATTAAATAATTCTGGAATATGGTACGCATACTTCTTATGCTAAAGTGCAAACAACAATAAAACGATAAAATGTCTTTTTATGAAAGTTATGATGCAATTTGTGGAGCAACTCACCTCGCTTTGCCGCCGCGTGAGAGCTGAAATCGATTGAACCGGAGCGTGGGTAGTTTCTTCGTATCAACCGGTTATACGGTGTGGTAATGTACCGAGTTCAATATGGGGTGCATTTGCCTTGAACTTTCCTGCATAAAAAATTTAGTTGTTCCCTTATTGCAAGGAAGTCTTACTGCGGTAAGAGTTGTGAGGAGGTAGGTTCGAGCCCTGTCAGCGCGGTATTTAAAAAAAAAATGTATCTTTGTTTCATTTCTTTACTCTCCTTTCTCTTGTTTTATTTCACTTCATTCCAAAGCATTATTGGTGATCAGTTGCAACACTGAACAAAGCTCACGAAGCACTTATTTGGCATTGGTCACTGCGGAATTTGTTCGCCAACCACTGAAGCAACATGAATCACTGGACCCGAGGCCAGGAACAACTTTAGTTAACAGAATGTGCAATACATTGAAACCCCCTGTTAAGACCTTTATAAATATGAGAAGTTCAGGTCTTATAAAGGAGGGAGTCTTAAAATGGAGTTGTTTTTACAGAGGTTACGAACAGAAAGTCTACAAAAGCAAGCCTTAAAAGGGGAGAGATCTTAAATTGGGGGTGGGGTGGGGGAGTTTAAAAAAAAGGAGGGTTTAATTGTGCATAACACATTAACATGAAAACAAATAGTAAACAACAAAATGTGTTTCAGTTATGGCAAAACATAAGTCTGCAGGGTTAGCATTAAATTACATTGACAGAATCTCTGACTCCAACGAACCGCACCTCTCGCTACGTCACTGAGTCCTCATCAGTCATCGCGCTGATGCAGAAATACAAGTCTTTCTGAGTCTAAGCCCGATCTAGATTGATATATTTTATCAGATGTTATTTAACTGCAAAACGATTTGACATAATGCCAAGGAATGTTTTACAACTGAAAACATTTACAGCGAGGGGGTTGAGAGTAATCCAATCAAAAGATGCCTGTCGGCAGAACCCGGAGTTTACGAAACCAAAACCAAGCACAAACACAATTTTTACTACTTCTACTATTTTTCAAAATGTCCCTCATAAAACCTCTTTGACATTGTGTTTGATACTGTACCTTAACTCAACAGTAAAAATAATAAACATATACGACTTGTAAGTGTATTTATTAACTATGCCATAAATATACTGTAATCGCATGCAAAGCCAGTTTCAATTGTTGCACATGAAAATTGGTTGATTAAAATCAACAGGGTTCGAAGCTGTGTTTTGATAAAAGAAGGGTTACTGGTACACGTTTTTTTTTTGGTTACATGCGTTGCAAAGTATTTAAAACGCAGTATTACTGTATATACATGGTGCCTTTGTTGAAAGGCGAATACCATTTGGACAAGCCATGATAGATGAATGAATGCACGCGGTGTATCTTGACAAGCACATTTTAGAAGAAATAATAATTAAAGTGACAACAAAAGGTGTTTTTTTCAGGCGAGGTGTCCGCAATCTGCTTGGAGGAGTATACCTCTTCATTTATCAACAGCGTTCTTTTCTCCTATGTTGTGTGTGTATGTGTGAGTGTGTGTGTGTGTGTGTGTGTGTGTGTGTGTGTGTGTGTGTGTGTGTGTATGTGTACCCATGTTTCCACAGGTTTGGTTGCCTAAATCACCATAAGGCAACCATCCACACGTGGATGGCAACCTAAACTCTGGATGGCAACCTAATTGTGTGGATGGTCGCTTCATTTAACACCGTTAAATTGACTTTTTTGACGGAAAGAATGTCATAACAATGTTCAAAATGACATTCTTTCCGTCCACACGTGTGGATGGTTGCCTTATGGTTAAATTGACACCGTTAAATTGACTTTTTTGACGGAAAGAATGTCATAACAATGTTCAAAATGACATTCTTTCCGTCCTCTATAGGCGACGAAATAGGTCAAATTTTGTGCATTTTTTAGTGCAAAATTCTTCGATGCCGGAGCGAGTACTGCACCCAGTGCTGTTGTAGTGCAAGTGCACTAGAAAGGCACTACACCCAGTGCCGCCTCTTAGGTAACCATCCACACTTTAGGTGTGTGTGTGTGTTCCTCGCGGCGAGAATTACCTAAGAAACGCTACTTCCTCGCTACTCTCACCAAATCTAGCGTCTAAGAAACAGAGGACAGGTTTTAACAAGAGCTGTACAGTACAAAACATTGAAAGGAGAAAGGCCCAGCGACTGAGCTCCTCTGCCTGCTTCTCTGATTTAGGTCAGCACGCGTTTCGCTTTTCACGTTGAATTGCGTGGTATCACCGCACAAACGTAGGCAGTCTCTGGTTATACGATAAAGAAGCAATCGTACTCTCAAATGCTGAAATTGGTGACAACGTTGCCATACCGATTCCACATGTGGATCGCGGAAGGGGAGATCCGAAAAATATTCTTGGAGTTGTCATTGATCGCGATGAAAGCATGATGTACACTGTCACCACCAAAAGTAGTGTACTGAAGGGAAAATATTCGAGAAATTAGTTAAACGTTTGTCCGGTTCGTCTACTGACAACAGATAAATGGAATTTGACCCAGACCGTATCTCTCCGAAGCGCAGTCGCTCAGACATCTATGTGTAATGGTCAGGGGTGTATGAAATGTAATTACTCTGGACCAAAACGATGTCAGACAAGGAAGTGTTCCTGATTCAAAGCAAGGCTGCAGTGCAACAGTAGGTGTCATCACACCCTTTCATGCAAAAACAAGAAAACTTGAACATAACTGGATTTTGACCCAGACCGTATATCTCCGAAGCGCAGTCGCTCAGACATCTATGTGCAATGGTCAGGGGTATGTGAAATGTAATTGCTCTGGACCAAAACGATGTCAGACAAGGACGTGTTCCTGCTTCAAAGCAGGGCTACAATGCTGCAGTAGCTGTCATCACACCCTTTCGTGCAAATACAAGACAACTTGAACATACATTAAATTTTTTTCTATTTATCCCTTTAATTATTTTCAAATTTTTAAAATGGCTCCAACAATTTTCACTTGACTGATTTCACTTATTGACTGTGACCCCAGAAAGCCACGTTTGGTCATTTTACGTAATGACTAGACATTTTAGTCATTATACGTACTGCCTGTATGAAACAGTCATTACATGTAATGTAATGACTGATTTCACTTATTGACTGTAACATATATACGTTACACCTTAGATTCATCCATGGAATCGCGTGGTATTTCGTCTCGACAGGGTGAATGAATATTATCAACGTACTGATTCTACTTTGGTGCATCGGACATTCTGAGAAATATATGCATATTTTGTTTTGTAAAAAACGTGATTAAGTAATGCTGTACACATTAACAACATTGCGGCGCTATTTCGTGCGTAGTGCTACGAGGTATGATCCAAACATAATGATCAAATGTGATTTTCGCAGAAACTGTTTGGCGTATCTGGCTCAAAACACAGTCCTGAGTCATTAGAAATACTCTCCCCCCACATCGATGCAAAGTCACAAATGCCTAAGCTAATCAGAAGAGGCCTTAAGATGGCCTTATTTAGGGTTGCTTTTGAGCTCTGATTTGACGGCTTTTTTTAGGTCCTGGGTGCAGGGAAACTTATTTGCAAAATGTCTGATTTTCAAAGAGGGTATAACCAGAAATTACAAGGAATGTAAGCATGCAGGTCTGAAGAATGTGTGAGGCAAAAATGGGATCATTTGGTCTTTTAGGAATGGAGTTACAGCCCTTCTTTTGTGGAGACTGATATTTTCATGAAGGAGAAGGGCAGTCTGGGTTTCGCAGTTTGGTCGCTGACTGCCAAACTCGTAAGTAAGTTTGGGTAAAAAGGTTTCTACATGGTACGTGACAATGACAGTACTGTTAGTAGACAGAATATCGACAGCAACGGGATCTTCGTGGTCGAAAAATAAAGCGAAAACCCCTGTTTCTGCTTTGAAAACCTCGCTTACAAATGTGATGCATCTCGTCATTTTGGTCTAGACACGCTTTGTTTCTGCGTTCTCTGGCACTAAAGTAGAAGGAAACCAAAGTCTCATAATCAGTGACTACAGTAACAACAAATGTGGGTCTGCTCGGTTTACAACGGTTGAGCAGATCGCGTGCAAGAGGACCCTGATGCTCTTTCCCCCTCTGTCAGCTAATGAGACACCCATTTTGCGACCAGCTTTTGAAGCGGAAGATCTTTGAGTAGAATTTTCTGGACTGTTCCATGTGAAAGTTCAAGTTTTGCACTTTATACTTAAATGTACACTTTTTAATCTTAGTAATCTTAGTTCTTACATTTTGTCACAGCACCTACATTATTCTTGTTTGAAGCGCTCGTCTGACGGTTGTTTTGGCTTCTCAGAGTTATTCCCCTTTTTGCCTAATTTCGATTTCCCTTTTCGTTTGTCAGACTGCAGAATATGGAACAACTATGATACATGTAGACATTTTCTTTGTACCATCATCCAGCTATACTCTTTTAAAGAAGTGAAGATTTTCATGGTGATTGCCAAGATACCTCTTTTGAAGTACAACCCAAAAGTGACGTATTTTAAAACCTCGTCATTGTTGACGTAGTAACCTAATGACGTCATTTATTAGAGGTATACTAGTTAAATGGTTGGCCTTTCCAATGATATATTACCTTTTTATGATCAGTGGCCTGAGACTTGTATAATGGCGGTTTGATCATTTTGTTTCGATCATACCTCGTAAAATGTCTGGCTTGCCAAGACTGACACAAAATATAGTTCTACAACTTCAAGGCTTGCGTTGATTATTCTGCCCATGGTGAATTTACCATGCTTTGTTTCCACATCCCATGACGAATTCTCCTTACTTTGGTCATGCCATATATATATACGTTACACCTCCGATTCATCCATGGTATGCGTGTTTTTTAGTCTCGACCAGGTGAATGAATATAATGACGTCACTCTCGGTAGAGCCTCGAGTTTGTTTGTTTGTTTGTTTGCTTAACGCCCAGCCGACCACGAAGTGCCATATCAGGGCGGTGCTGCTTTGACATATAAACGTGCGCCACACACAAGACAGAAGTCGCAGCACAGGTCTCACCCAGTCACATTATTCTGACACCGGACCAACCAGTAGAGCCTCGAGTGACGTCATCATATTTATTCACCCAGTATCGACAAAATACAGCGCAATACCATGGATGGACGGAGGTGTAACTGCTTTTGCATTTCTGCAAAAACAATATAGTTTCTCGCTATTCAATGGTCAGAGGCGCACGACATAAAGCATATATACTTCAGAAGTCTCCCTTTTATTTAAATGTCTATCATGCTAATATTAATTAGATTGAATTAGCAGCAGTTGACTTGTCTCAGTCACGCGGAAGGGAGAACTCATTATGTAGTGTTGGTATTTGCAGGTTGAAATGCCTGCAGCTTGACTGTTCACAAATCGAGTGCGGTCTGTCCACTGAAATTGCGCTCACAAGCTGAATGAAAGGCCGCTTTCAGATGATCACGTGATATATGTTTAGAAGTGCACGCATACAATGTCACAAAGTAATTTAGACCAATTTCTGACCTTGTATGTCATCTTTGTTTTGCAGGACGGTTCTCCTTACTTCGAAACTCTATTTGACAGTAATCTGCTTCGAAACGTCGTCTGCTTCCTACGGTAAGTTTCTTTTAATAAAATAAAATGTATCATACTAATAATTGTTCATGTTGAAACATTATGCTCTTAGTTGCATTTAAAAAACCGATCCTGTGAACTTATTGTCGAACTGGTAAAATGCAGATTGTTGATTCGTTTCATCTTTCTTTTCTGTTTAAATTACCTTTACAGTGACACGTTGCCAGTGGAACCCTTCGAATGGTGACGAAACTTCAAACATTACGTGCAATTTCCCAAAGGATTTAAGCATCTCTAAGACAAGCTTTGGTTTGTACTGCTACGAACCCAACCGTACAGGTAAGCTGGCCTTTGCTCTTACATAACGTTTTCGTGGATGAAAAATAACTGTTTGAATTAACGGGATAACAACAACAAAACAGAACAAAAACAGGCTATGCGTATTGACATACTCAGCGATAACCACCGATGAGTCCTTCGATCGAAATTACAGAGTTTTGCACATTCTGAGTTCGCTTCTATCTACTCGCCACGAATCAAAATGGGGAAGGCACCCTTACTAAAGAAATATAGAGAATACTACATGGCTTGCTGTGTCGTACCAGATTTACACGAGTTGTTTTTTTTTAATATTGAACTGCGAGCGAAAGCGAGCTGTTCACTATTTGAAAAAGCAACGAGTGTAAATCTGGTACGAAACAGCAAGCCATGTACTACTGCACATACGTGTATTTTACTGAAAATGTCCTGCAGTCGAGGCAGATTGAAGACGCTTGTTTTGGAACCTCGATCTCTTCTAAAGCCTCGTGCAATCTATTACGTCAAAGCAAAGAAACGTCACTCTGAAAGTGTGGTGTGACGTGTTAGTTCTAAAGATTCATCGAGGGTAATTAGCGAGCGCAATTTTTGTTTCTATAATGACGTTTGTCTCGGTGACTTTGGCATCATGAGCAGTGGAAAAACAGGTCCCTGCCAGACTTGCTTGACATGACCTCATTTACATGATATACACACGTGTGATTTGAACGATTATTATCTCACGGGTGTCTCTCTCACGTATGTAGGATAAACTTCTGTTCGCTTCTTACTATTTGAACGACGTCATGGAAGCATTGCTTATACTGTTTGAACTTTTGCAATCCATTTTCTCTTCAGTTGTCTTCAACGCCATGTTACTGATGTTCACATGGAACTGAAAATTGAAAGTTAATAGCAATATTGAAGATAACCAGAAATGTGTGCTGCAAATAAGAGTTTTTATATTGTGTATTGTTTATGTCTGCTTTAGTGATAGTTCTTCTTTGCCACTGGCAGAAAGGGAAATCTGTCTGTTACTCTGAAGAAGGAACCCCTTCTCCACAATCCGTGTCTTATCAGTTCACCGCTTCTGTGCGTGTCCACAGAAAGGGACAATATAGCTGCGAAACGCTTCCACGTGACGACTCAATTATCGAACGCTGCAAGCAGACAAAACAAGGTATAGTTTCACATTTCGAAGGTTGAAACGTGTTTCTCTTTGTTCGTGCTTGAGGTGGGGCTGGGGAGGGGTATTATGAGGTTGTTTTTTATGTGCCGACTGTTAGCATTTGATAACAGACATGTCGAGAATATCAACATGAGCTGGCATGCGAATGTTGATATCAGTTTCGAAACTTTTCTGTTATCATTTGCAAGCAGTCAGCATATTGAAAATAACGGTTTTATCATCGTCTGATCTCAACCAAGATAATTGAACTCTGACCCTGACGTGGCCTCACTCACGTGACCTCATGCAGGCAATCACACGCCTTCCCTCATGAATATTAACTGCTCACCCAAACATTTCAAACCAGGTTGGACGTGACTTTCACTACCCTTCTACGTGTCCATGAGAAAGGGACCGATTCAGAACATCATCAGACAGTGAGACAATGATGTAATAATTATGATGTAATACTACATTTGACGTATACTAAGTTTAGGCAATGTCATTTGATTCGTTGGTGCCTTGGCTATGCTGTTGACACACCCACCGACAAAGTTGGTTTCTCTGTACTTTAACATGGTACATTCTGTTAGCATTAAGAAGTGTAGCCCCTTAAGGTGTTACGAGTGTGTTCAAGTTGCGGTTCTTGCTAATGTTTATACTCACTGAATTACTTGCCTTGATTGCGACGGCGTATACGCACGGTCCAGTGTGCATTCGACAGGGGGTGCCCAATATGCACGGCTAGAGCTAAGATACTTCTTAGTTTCAGTAAATATTTTCATTACATGTCAACAAGTTTGTTTTTAAATGATTTTTTTAGAGATCGCCAAATGGCATTGTGTGAATAACATCATTCGGTCGATTGTACGCACGGCGCCGTGCTCCTAGCAGCTCTCAGTCCATTCCTTCTTTCCGGTGTGGAAACAGACGTGTTTATTTATTTTATTTATTATTATATTTATTTATTTACGAGGATTTATATCGCGCACGTATCTCACCACACAAGGCGACTCAAGGCGCATGTTACCTATCAATGCCGTGTGAGATGGAATTTTTTACACACTATATCACGCATTCACATCGGCCAGTAGATCGACTGCCTTTAGGCGCTGCATCCACCTTTCACGGCCTATTATTCCAGGTCACACGGGTATTTTGGTGGACATTTTTATCTACGCCTATACATTCGGACTAGAACAACGAAAGTATGACTTTCTTGTAAACAATATCCCGAGCCTTGCGACTCTGGTAGTCATTTTGTTACGCGAAGCGGCCTTTGGCAGGTACGACAGTTTTAGTCATCCAAGTAAACGCACGTGGACGATTTTTTCAATGGATTTTGAAGTCTGTGAATGTTGTGATTACAAATCATTTCGGGGCACCCCTCAGTCTATACGTACAGACAAACAAATTGCATGGAACGAAAGTTGAGAGGCTGGACTGTAAGTTGTTGTTTTGACTTCTACAAATCTCGCAGGTCTTTTTTGCAAAACAGACTCAAAAGTGCATGTTTCACGCAAGTGTAGATGACGAGACTATCGAAAGAATAGAATACACTTACCCAAAGATATAATAGACAGCTACTGTCTATTTATATCTATGACTTACCCTAGCCCATATGTTAGAATAAAGAATATGCTTTGCTCTTTTGAATGATGTATGATTTGGCACTGTACACAGGATTTTAGACCTGCCCCCGAAGTGATTTTTGGCTCACGTAAGTGTAGCCTATGCGATGATAAACTTTGTCTGTCTGTGCGTGCGTGCGTGCGTGCGTGCGTGCGTGCGTGCGTGCGTGTGTGTGTGATAGAAACTTTAACATTTCCGAGTCTATGGATAAAGCTCGCATAAGAAGATTACGTCTCGGTCAAAAGTGTTTGACGTATGTGATAGAAACTATTTGAAGACGTCACATTATGACGTAAGAGGGTCAGACGTCACGCAAAGGAATTACTGAAAGTCTCGGTCATTCTTATTGTGAGCGGGCCGAGACTAGTTGGCAGATCCAGGGTCTGGCTTTCTTGCACAGTTTCACCTATGCTTACTGTGTGTGTGTGTGTGTGTGTGTGTGTGTTTGTGTGTGTGTGTGTGTGTATGTGTGACGGAGTGATTGAATTTGTGTTACTGTTTGTCGATTTCTTACGTGAGCCTTGAAGGCTTCGCCTCTTGTTTTCCATAAACCCGTCAAAAAGGTCACTCTGTTTTGGCCGTAAAAAGCGCCCAAATGCAGTCAATTTATAACCTGTGTCGTGTGTTCGAAGGAGTACATCTCAGCGATGCCATTGCCTTGCAACCTCAAAGAAATATATTTTAATAATCCGCTAAATGAACGATGTTTTAGTGTGAAATAAAAGCCGGAGATTTGCTTCGTTTCTTTGCTGCGACACAAAACCAAAACCAACTATAGATCTGCGGTGACATTATGACGGTTCGTTTTCGACATTGCAGTGAAATTGCGCGGATCTTCGACGATTCCCGTTCGGTTTAATGTGGATGGAGCTTTGATTGAATGTAACTGCTTTGAAAAGTTACAACATGAGTTCTTGGGATCGATGTTTTTCGGTAAACTTCTTCGTATCCTTGACTTTACTTTGGACTTGAATAGATCCAGATCGGCTGGGGCTGCTGATCGCCTACACAGATCTATATGAAGTTGACTCGACACGGTAAACCGCCGAATCCGTGCCCTCTCGTCGGTCCTACCCCCAAATCCCTTACCAGCCTCAGACCCCATCTCACCGTGGCCAATCTAACCTTACTGGCGCACAATGTGTGATTATCCCTTCCTCATGTGTGTGTGTGTGTGTGTGTGTGTGTGTGTGTGTGTGTGTGTGTGTGTGTGTGTGTGTGTGTGTGTGTGTGTGTGTGTGTGTTGTTTGTTGTGTGAGTGCGTTGCCGGGTCAGGTCGTCATTAATGAAGATTCCGCCAGCTGGCCCTGACACAGCCACTGCCGCCGAACGGGGACGTGAAGGGGAGAATCCAAGGCTCGTTGCGGCCTTCTTCTTTTAACAGCCTGCGTGCTGCCATCAGCGATCTCTTATGACGATAAGACGTAAACTTGACCAGGATCGCTCGCTCTTGCTGGTCGGGCCTACCGACCCGATGGGACCGGTCGATCATCACGGATGCCCTTTGATCAGTCTCGGTCTCGGACACTTCGCGACCTCGATTAACACTCTTGAATTCAAAATTCACCCCCTTACAAATTAACTGATCCGCCCTTGTGTGTGTGTGTGTGTGTGTGTGTGTGTGTGTGTGTGTGTGCGTGTGTGTGTGCGTGTGTGTGTTGTGTGTGTGTGTCTTGTGTGTGTGTGTCTTGTGTGTGTGTGTGTGTCTTGTGTGTGTGTGTGTGTCTCCGTGTGTGTGTGTGTGTGTGTCTTGTATGTCTGTGTGTCTTGTGTGTCTGTGTGTCTTGTGTGTGTATGTGTCTGTGTGTCTTGTGTGTGTATGTGTGTCTTGTGTGTGTCTGGGTGTGTGTTGTGCAATTCAGAAACATCTACTGGACAGATCTTCATGAAACTTTGCACACAAATGTTCCGACCTCCCAACACTCTTCAAAGCCATATATGGAACACAAGTTCAGTGCTCTACCAACTGACCTACTGTGTGTGTGTGTGTATGTATGTGTGTATGTGTGTGTGTGTGTGTGTGTGTGTGTGTGTGTGTGTGCGTGCGTGCGTGCGTGCGTGCGTGCGTGTGTGTGTGTGTGTGTCTGTCTGTATCTGTCTATGTCTGTGTGTGTGTCCGTGTGCGTGTGTGTCTGTGTGTGTGCGTGTGTTTGTGTGCCTGTGTGTGGTGTGCGATTCAGAGACATTTACTGAACAGATCTTCATGAAACTGTGCACACAAATGTTCGGATTCAAACCTATGGATCAAAAGTCCAGTGCTCTACAACATGACCTAATGGGCTCCAAAATGAATTTGTACATCATTTTTGTCAGTCAAGATGTGGGGGTGGGGGTGGTGCGGGGATATTTGTGGAGTAAGCAATAAGGAAACACCTTATGGTTTTCTTAGGTATTGTAACGGTGTATAGTGAAGTTAGCTGTGTTCAAATTTGAATATGATCTGTCGAGCAAAGTTTGTGTTTTGAAGCTTGAATTTTTACCACTAAATGAGTGATAATTGTATGTGTACGCCCTCGCCAATCCTTGATAATTTTCGGCATGGACATTGATCTTCTTCTTCTTCTTCTTGGCGTTCGCAGAGGTTACACAATCAGTCCAGCACTGGTGATAAATGTTGTCGTTTTCTCCAACTCCTGTCGACTGCCGTATAGTTTGGTCTGCAAGGGAGTTGGTGACGGCCACACTTCTTTTCGTTCCTCATCTAGTAAGGGACATCGCTGTAAGATGTGTTCCGCTGTTTGGTCTTCTTGACCGCAGGCACAGGTTGGTGATGGCGCCAGCTTGAACTTTCGGTTCATGTGAGCATTGAGCCTGTTGTGACCAGTACGCAGCCTGATGAGGTTGACTTGCTGCTCTCTGGACATTGTGTGGTAGTCATCTCTGTTTGTCCTTGGCCTCATCAATGCCTTGATGATTGTCTTCTGCTCACTAAAGCTGACACTGTTTTCAGGTTGGTCTTCCATGCACATTGATATTAATGTGTACAAATTAAACCTACCGTACTTTCCGGGTGACAAGGCGCTTTGTTATCTAAGACGCACCCCCTTCTTTTAAAAAAAAAATTGTAATCCAGTCACCCATTGGACCAGGGGGCCAATAGGGCGCACCAAAATGACCCAGTTTTTGCCATGAGAGGAGGTTCCCCTGTCATATCTGAGAGAGGAAACACTTCCTGCATCGGGGCCAGTGACCGGTCAGTGACCAAACGCATTGTGATAGCTGGGTGGCCTTGTTAAAAGACACGACCTTCTTCCCAGGGGTTAATGACCCAGTTTTTGCCATGAGAGGTGGTTCCCCTGTCATATCTGAGAGAGGAAACACTTCCTGCATCGGGGTCAGTGACCGGTCAGTGACCGAGTTTAACAGAGTGGAAATCTGTGTGTGCGGCCAGATCAAAGGCAGGGCAGTACCTAGTAGCTGAAACATGCATTATCACAAGTTGTTTGACTGGTACTCAAGCGGTCTCTTTGATTTTTTTCGTATTTCATACACGGATTAGGCGCTTCGTTATACAAGACGCAGGGGTCGAACTCGAGGAAAAAAGTCGCGCCTTATGACCCGGAAAGTACGGTACTTGACAGGGAAATAAGTGTGCGACACGGCCGGGCGCTTTCGCTTTCATTGGGTTTTTTGCACTCGGTTTTTTTTTTTTTTTTTTTTTTTGACAAATGTAATAAAAAGTTATAGGATCGGCCCCTAAAAATAGGGTAGGTCGGGTTACCGTAACCACACCTATTTTTTTTTTAGGCCTAAGTACCGTATTATAATAAAGTGATACTCTCCACTCTTTTATCTACACAAAGTAATGTTTTACTTATCTTTTCTAAAGATAAAAATGTCAGTTAGGATAACGTTACGAATTACAGTGTTTTCTGTAAGGTCATATTTGTCCACCCGGTACCCCTCCAAAACAAAATTCTTATGAGAAAATGAATAAGAAAACAACGTTTTTGTTTGTCTGCAGTTGTGGACATATAGCTTAGAGAAACATGTGCTCAAAATGTATAATGGATTTTTTTTCTTGGGTTGAGGGGGGGGGGCGTATGCCCCTTGATCAGTCTCGGGCGCTCTGCGACCTCGATATACACTCTTGAATTCTAAAAACACCCCCCTTACAAACTAACTGATCTACCCTGGTGTATATACATATATATATATATATGTGTGTGTGTGTGTGTGTGTGTGTGTGTGTGTGTGTGTGTGTGTGGTGTGCGATTCATAGACATTTACTGGACAGATCTTCATGAAACTTCGCACACAAATGTTCCGACCCCCAACCCTTCACCCTGATTCAAACTCATTAGACTACACGGCGTAGAACTCTATCGTTCAAGCTGGTTATACAGAGAAGGGTACCATGTGAACTTTGCAGAACCTGGAACCTAACTACTAAAAGAATAGAATTCATCAATGTTCACGCACTAATAGCTGCACATACGATAGTACTGATTTTATTAATGAATTAATTTAGCAAAGAGGCAGTTATCTCCCTGCCGAAGCCACGATTATTCCCCATGGAAAATCGTCCACAGTGAAAAGCTTTTTAACCAATGAGAATTTAGCTGTGTTTGTTTCCGCGGGACATATCATCATGGCAGCGAACTGCACTCAGAATGTAGACACTGACGAAAAACTGACCCCATTTTCAAGTGTTTCGTGGGCAAAAGCTTTGACATGTGCATCTGAGTGGATTAACCTTGAGCGTGAAGAACAGGCTGTCTGCCAAAAAATTGACGGAACGAGTCGCAAATGAACAAACAGCTGAAACGAGTACCTATCATCGTGTCGTCTGCTACCAGCGTCTGACATGTATTGTTCGACTCCAGCGAGCGAAGAAACACTATGTACAGCGAATTGACACTTCCAGTGATGCTGTTGTTGTCACTCCTTCAGATCAACAGTGTGTGTCAAGCTCTCCTGCCTTGGTCAAGCGTAAGAAAGCGAAATTCAGCAGTGTGTTGATCCCAGACATCTGTCTTCCTGCGTATGTTACACTACTAGTTTTTCTATGATAGTGGTGGTCCAGTGAACGATACCTTCCGCCTGTGGTTACACATAAAAGGAAAGGGCCTGAACCTTCTGAGCAACTCGTGGATGCAACTTGTGCTGACATATATATGTCGAGATGTGTTGGTGAGTAAAAACCTGCTTGAATTTCATTTGAAATAGTTCTGTGTATATTTCTGAGCAAATTATGTTTGATATTGATAATCTTCTAATTAACACTTCATAGCATCACAGGATTAATATAGCAGAGGTACAATAAGGTGCAGATGCAACATGTTATTGTTTATACAGGGGCCCATGTGATTGATATATCATTTTTCTTGTATTGGTTACAGCTAATGAGTTATGATAGTAAACTGCTTTTCAATGGGTTAAATTCAGAGTATTAAATGCAACTAGACAGTTGTTTTACTGCAAGAAAGATCACCTACTTTGGTAATTTTGAATTCTGACTGTAGGTACTAAGGTTGTCATTAATATTATGACAGAAATTCATGTTAGGATACACAATAACACTGCAGTACATGCATGCAGACATTGACAAACTAGTGCTTGGGCACACACATGTTCTGTTCTGTTTACATGTCATTGTTTTTGTATAGATCTGAGTTTTAACTGCCCAGATGTTTATTGTACACACATTGAAACACATTGTACACACACCCTATAATGATATACATTTCAACCATTTATGTATCTGATTATTTCTCCTGCAGTTCCTCCCTTTGGCACTTGACCTACTAGCCTTCTTTGCAAAGCTTCCTCAGCTGCATCTACAGACCTTACACAATTGGACTGGATTCAATGCTGCAGTGCAAGATGGCAGATTCCGCCAATGTCGAAAGTAGGTTTGATGAATTGTGTTCCATACAAAATAGGATTATATACTAACAGTAACAGTGTAACGAATACATTGGAATTGGTTTCCACTAACATTTTCTAACACCCTGTCACTTTTTTTAAAGTTGAAAGGAAGTGAGGACATTTTATTTCTTGTAAGTGTATACAGTGGAACCCCCAAAGTTAAGACTTCCTCCATTTAAGACCTTGCCTTTTCAGATTTTCTGTTCATAACTTCTCTAAATTTACCCCCGATTTAAGATTCTCCTTTTTAAGACCTGGTTTTCTCAGATTTTTGGAGGTCATAAATGTGGGTTCCACTGTACATGTATAAACCTAACATGTTTTTTGTAACTAACCACTTTAGTGGAAATGTAACTCTTTTTTTTAACACTGGGACCATAAACTGTTTCTTTTATCTTTGTTCTTAGCACAGGCACACAAAATATACAAATGTACTTTCATTATTATTATTTTTCAAGCAGCCAAAATGTGGGTTTTTTTAAAGCAAAAATGTATTTACACTTTCTCACACAAACTTTTCGTTGTTTATTCTGCTTCAAGCATCTGATTGTTTTCTCGGCTTGCACGTTTTCCTATGTAATATGTTGTACAGACTGGGTACCTGTTTAACAAAATAACTGAAAAGAAACATGTATACACCTAAAAAAAATTCTTTTTTTTTTTTTTACCCTTCCACTTTATTGGACATGTCTGTTTGTGGGTTTTTTAAACACTGGATCCTTAAAGGTGTTTCTTTTATCTTTGTTCCTAGCACAGGCACACAAATAAAATGTTATACTTTTTTTTAAACACAAGCAACCAAAATGTGTTATTATTTTAAACAAACATTCATTTACACGTACTCACACAAACAAACTTGTCGTTCTTTTTATCTACTTCAAGCACAATTATGCTCTTTTACCCCGCTTGTACGTTTTCCTTTGTCTGTTGTACAGGTTCCATACCTGCCTATGATAGTCAGGAGTCCAACAGACACATCGACGGTTCTTGCCATACATTCAGGTTTCAAGGGAACTGGAACTGCAACACATTTTCCTCGTTTTTGACCAGGCCATTTTTGCAAAAGCACAGGTCATCAGGTGGCAAGACCCAGTCTTCAAGGAGACTCTGATTCATTCCTGACTTTGAACATGCAGTGTACAAAAACTTTGCTGATCATGTGTACATTTTTCATTTCAAGATCCTATGTGAGCTGAGCGTGCATAGAACAGAAACTTTGTAGGTGTGTGCATCTTCCCCATATTCCGATGAGTGCTGAGAAACTTTGCGGTACATATCACGCTTTGACCTTGTGTCAACTGTTCCACCGCGCCTTTGCTTAAACTTGCGGATAATGCAATTATCTTCATTCGCCAGTATTTGATGGTAGGTTCTATTAATATTCCCTTGAAAGTCAATCATATAGTTTAAAGAGTTTTAAGTGTGTTTTGTACAGTTTGCAGCATGATATCAGGGATGTTCCTACAAATTCATACATGTATACAGGACAAATGTCCTCTAGCTCTTCAACATCAATAGGACATTTGAACGCTTTTAGAAACGTCAATGGACATCATAATTTTGTGCAAAACACATTCCATAGAATGGCTTCAAAATCATACGCTCAAGGAAAAGCTTAATATTTTCACACACTCACACACACGCACACACACACAGTCATATACAAAGAATATTTGTGCTTAGATTGTTGTATAATCTAGTTTGAAACATGTTCAGCTTTATTTGATCTGTACCAAGTCTGTACAACATATTACATAGGAAAACGTGCAAGCCGAGAAAACAATCAGATGCTTGAAAAAACAAAAAAAATTTTTACATATTTTTTTTTTCTAATTTTAATTATTAGTATTTTTTTTTTGAAAGAAACTTCTTGAGGTGTGACTCCAAACACATGCCCACCCAAAAACAAGGTTTTTGTAAAAAACATATTTTAAAATGAATAAAAATTGATTTCGGCAACTGTCTCTTTGTGACTGACACTGGGCGATTATCCCCCCCTTATGTTGCAATTTTCCAGAGAATGTGCAATACTAAATGTGAGAACATTTTTGTTTCTGACTACACATACCATGTCATGAGACAATTTGATGTCAAATCATTGTACCCTTTTCGAGACAACGGAACTCATTTTCTAGGCTTCTTATGGAGCCAGACCCTGTGGTCTAGACTACACGGCGTAGAACTCTATTGTTCAAGCTGGTTATACGGAGAAGGGTACCATGTGAACTTTGCAGAACCTGGAACCTAACTACTAAAAGAATAGAATTCATCAATGTTCACGCACTAATAGCTGCACATACGATAGTACTGATTTTATTAATGAATTAATTTAGCAAAGAGGCAGTTATCTCCCTGCCGAAGCCACGATTATTCCCCATGGAAAATCGTCCACAGTGAAAAGCTTTTTAACCAATGAGAATTTAGCTGTGTTTGTTTCCGCGGGACATATCATCATGGCAGCGAACTGCACCATATTTTCAGAATGTAGACACTGACGAAAAACTGACCCCATTTTCAAGTGTTTCGTGGGCAAAAGCTTTGACATGTGCATCTGAGTGGATTAACCTTGAGCGTGAAGAACAGGCTGTCTGCCAAAAAATTGACGGAACGAGTCGCAAATGGACAAACAGCTGAAACGAGTACCTATCATCGTGTCGTCTGCTACCAGCGTCTGACATGTATTGTTCGACTCCAGCGAGCGAAGAAACACTAAGTACAGCGAATTGACACTTCCAGTGGTGCTGTTGTTGTCACTCCTTCAGATCCACAGTGTGTGTCAAGCTCTCCTGCCTTGGTCAAGCGTAAGAAAGCGAAATTCAGCAGTGTGTTGATCCCAGACATCTGTCTTCCTGCGTATGTTACACTACTAGTTTTTCTATGATAGTGGTGGTCCAGTGAACGATGCCTTCCGCCTGTGGTTACACATAAAAGGAAAGGGCCGGAACCTTCTGAGCAACCCGTGGATACTTGTGCTGACATATGTCGAGATGTGTTGGTGAGTAAAAACCTGCTTGAATTTCATTTGAAATAGTTGTGTGTATATATTTCTGAGCAAATTATGTTTGATATTGATAATCTTCTAATTAATACTTCATAGCATCACAACAGTTTAGGATTAATATAGCAGAGGTACAATAAGGTGCAGATGCAACATGTTATTGTTTATACAGGGGCCTATGTGATTGGTATATCATTTTTCTTGTATTGGTTACAGCTAATGAGTTGTTATGATAGTAAACTGCTTTTCAATGGGTTAAATTCAGAGTATGAAATGCAACTAGACAGTTGTTTTACTGCAAGAAAGATCACCTACTTTGGTAATTTTGAATTCTGACTGTAGGTACTAAGGTTGTCATTAATATTATGACAGAAATTCATGTTAGGATACACAATGACACTGCAGTACATGCATGCAGACATTGACAAACTAGTGCTTGGGCACACACATGTTCTGTTCTGTTTACATGTCATTGGTTTTGTATAGATATCTGAGTTTTAACTGCACAGATGTTTATTGTACACACATTGAAACACATTGTTCACACACCCTATAATGATGTTATACATTTCAACCATTTATGTATCTGATTATTTCTTCTGCAGTTCCTCCCCTTGGCACTTGACCTACTAGCCTTCTTTACAAAGCTTCCTCAGCTGCATCTACAGACCTTACACAATTGGACTGGATTCAATGCTGCAGTGCAAGATGGCAGATTCCGCCAATGTTGAAAGTATGTTTGATGAATTGTGTTCCATACAAAATAGGATTATATACTAACAGTAACAGTGTAACGAATACATTGGAATTGGTTTCCACTGACATTTTCTAACACCCTGTCACTTTTTTTTAAAGTTGAAAGGAAGTGAGGACATTTTATTTCTTGTAAGTGTATACAGTGGAACCCCCAAGTTAAGACTTCCTCCATTTCTTCTTCTTGTTGTTCGCTGTTAGATCGTCAGTCCGGACCGATTTAAGATTCTCCTTTGTAAGACCTGGTTTTCTCAGATTTTTGGAGGTCATAAATGTGGGTTCCACTGTACATGTATAAACCTAACATGTTTTTTGTAACTAACCACTTAAGTGGAAATGTAACTTTTTTTTTTAAACACTGGGACCATAAACTGTTTCTTTTATCTTTGTTCTTAGCACAGGCACACAAAATATACTTTCATTATTATTATTTTTCAAGCAGCCAAAATGTGGGTTTTTTTAAAGCAAAAATGTATTTACACTTTCTCACACAAACTTTTCGTTGTTTATTCTGCTTCAAGCATCTGATTGTTTTCTCGGCTTGCACGTTTTCCTATGTAATATGTTGTACAGACTGGGTACCTGTTTAACAAAATAACTTAAAAGAAACATGTATACACCTAAAATGGGTTTTTTGTTTTTTGAACCCTTCCACTTTATTGGACACGTCTGTTTGTGGGTTTTCTAAACACTGGATCCTTAAAGGTGTTTCTTTTATCTTTGTTCCTAGCACAGGCACACAAATAAAATGTTATACTTTTTTTTAAACACAAGCAACCAAAATGTGTTATTATTTTAAACAAACATTCATTTACACGTACTCACACAAACAAACTTGTCGTTCTTTTTATCTACTTCAAGCACAATTATGCTCTTTTACCCCGCTTGTACGTTTTTCCTTTGTCTGTTGTACAGGTTCCATACCTGCCTATGATAGTCAGGAGTCTAACAGACACATCGACGGTTCTTGCCATACATTCAGGTTTCAAGGGAACTGGAACTGCAACACATTGTCCTCGTTTTTGACCAGGCCATTTTTGCAAAAGCACAGGTCATCAAGGTGGCAAACCCCAGTCTTCAAGGAGACTGATTCATTCCTGACTTTGAACATGCAGTGTACAAAAACTTTGCTGATCATGTGTACATTTTTCATTTCAAGATCCTATGTGAGCTGAGCGTGCATAGAACAGGTGTGTGCATCTTCCCCATATTCCGATGAGTGCTGAGAAACTTTGCGGTACATATCACGCTTTGACCTTGTGTTCCGCCGCGCCTTTGCTTAAACTTGCGGATAATGCAATTATCTTCATTCGCCAGTATTTGATGGTAGGTTCTATTAATATTCCCTTGAAAGTCAATCATATAGTTTAAAGAGTTTTAAGTGTGTTTTGTACAGTTTGCAGCATGATATCAGGGATGTTCCTACAAATTCATACATGTATACAGGACAAATGTCCTCTAGCTCTTCAACATCAATAGGACATTTGAACGCTTTTAGAAACGTCAATGGACATCATAATTTTGTGCAAAACACATTCCATAGAATGGCTTCAAAATCATACGCTCAAGGAAAAGCTTAATATTTTCACACACTCACACACACACACACACACACACACACACACAGTTATATACAAAGATTATTTGTGCTTAGATTGTTTTATAATCTAGTTTGAAACATGTTCAGCTTTATTTGATCTTTGGCAGGCTCTAGGTTTTTTGTGTGTGGCATATTTCAGTGAGCTTCGTCAAAATGTAATACGTAAGAGCGCTGAAGTTTTGTATAGAAAGGAAAAGTTAACGAATATTGCGCTGTTTGAAGGAATTGGAGTTCTTTTCGCCAAAAGATTTCCAGTGATTAACTAAGTTGTGAAGGGCAGTTGACCGTTCTACCTGGGAAGGGGTTGCATTATGTTGGTGGTATATATACATGAATATATCATCCAATTTCAGTAAAACTTCGGTCACAAATTAAATCATACATTCAATGTTAAGGAACAATAAACATAGTGTGCAGAAATTGTTTTTTTGATGTATGGCACACAGCTCCACAGTGTGGTTGTGTTTTTGCAACATGTCAACACTGTATTTTTAATACTTCAAAAAACATCACAGGAAAACGCAAACTTTTTTTACGCGTCAAAATGAGAATGTCAAAATTGACACATCAACTGTGTAGAAATACGATATTGGCACTAATTACAACAACAAATTCAATATGTTTGACAATATTGAGGCATTTCTGTATTAAAATAACACATTATGGAATGGAAATTGGATTTTTGGTCAAAATCCCAGGTAGTACTGCCACCTTAAAGTTTTTTTTATTTTTTTTTTAACATTTTTTTATTTTTTTAAAATTTTAATTATTATTTTTGTTTTGTTTTGTTGTGGAAAGAAACTTCTTGAGGTGTGACTCTAAACACATGCCCCCCCAAAAACAAGGTTTTTGTAAAAAAAATTTTTTTTAAATGAATAAAAATTGATTTCGGCAACTGTCTCTTTGTGACTGATACTGGGCGATTATCCCCCCCTTATGTTGCAATTTTCCAGAGAATGTGCAATACTAAACGTGAGAACATTTTTGTTTCTGACTACACATACCATGTCATGAGACAATTTGATGTCAAATCATTGTACCCTTTTCGAGACAACGGAACTCATTTTCTAGGCTTCTTAGGGAGCCAGACCCTGTGGTCTACTATCCTTACATAGAAATAAGAGAGGAAGGAGAGAGAGAGAGAGAGACAGAGAGAGACAGAGAGAGAGAGACACAGAGAGAGAGAGACACAGACACAAACAGACAGACAGACAGGCAGGCAGACAGAGAGACATAGACAGACAGACAGGCACAGAGAGAGAGAGAGAGATAGACTTAGACAGAGAGAGAAAAAAGAGAAGAAAAAAGAGAAAGAGAAACAGAGAGAGTAACAGAAATGGAGAGAGAGAGGCAGAAAAAGAGAGAGATAGAGAGAGAGAGACACTGAGATAGACAGACAGACAAGTAGACCGACAGACAGACAAGAGGAGAGACAGACAGAAAAAAAATAGAATAGAATAGTTTCGGTGCAATGACGCCCTATGTTATGCATATTGTGTAAACAAATTAAAAAAATTAAAATAAAAAACGTCAAAAGGCAACTGGTTGGAAACGCTATTCAAAAACTCGGCAAAACTAGGCGATAGAAAAACATTGGATGTACCTTTTGGACTGTGCATGCCCAGCTGGGGATGAGGGGAAACTGGCCGTACAATCTGATGGCAATGACGCCGAATGGTGTGCATAGTATGTAAAGGGAGGCGACTGAATGCAGACAGAAATCAAAAACTTGGCAAAACTGTGAACAAATAGTATAGAACAGTTTATTTGGTACAATCTTGGTAGTTTGTAAGACTTGTGACGCATGCCGATTACAACTTGTAAGATGATACACTTGTGACGCGTGCGGGCGTGCCGACTACAACTTGTGAAATCATGGGCTTGTAACTCGCCTGTGAGCTCCAGCAGTAAGCATACATTTGAGAAACCCCCTTCGTAGTACTAGGACTCATGGCCATAGAAAAAACTAATTAGACCTTTAAAAATCTGTCAACTGACACTTGCACTCCAGAATGATTTAGCAAAAATAGCAGACCAAAAAAATGTCAATCAGATTACTCGCCGAGAGCGGACCTTGAAACCAGGACCTTAATGTACGCAGCGCAGCTTCTAAACTGTTGGGCCACGCAGACTTCGAGAATTGACGCAATAAATTATAAAAATATAAGAAAACTTTCATTGTAATCTACATTTACATGGAAATGTGTCGTTTGGCACCGCATCGCATTTCATAAAGCGCCCTAGAATAGCACAAATACACGATCATTAAACATAATCATGTCCGGGAATTGCAGAAAAAAACAAGGCGAAATAACAACATTTAGTCAAGCTGTCGAACTCACAGAATGAATCTGAACGCACTGCTTTTTTCTTTTCACCAAGACCACATACTCGTAGTTTCGTCAGTCTACCGCTCGTGGCAAAGGCAGTGAAATCGACAAGCCATGCAGAATAGTGCGGTAGTGGTCGCGCTGAGCAGGATAACACGCTATTCTGTATGTCTATTCTTTTTAGCTTACTGAGTTTGTTTTTAATCCAAACATATCATATCTATATGTTTTTGGAATCAGGGACCGACAAGGAATAAGATGAAATTGTTTTTGAACCGATTTCGGAAAATTAATGTTAATCTAATTTTTAGAGCTTGTTTGTAATCCAAATATAACATATGTATATGTTTTTGGAATCAAAAAATGACGAAGAATAAGATGAAATTGTTTCTGGATCGTTTAATAAATAAAAAAAATTTAATTACAAGTTTTCGATTTTTAATGACCAAACTCATTCATTAGTTTTTAAGCCATCAAGCTGAAATGCAATACCGAAGTCCGGCCTTCGTCGAAAATTGCTTTACCAAAATTTCAATTAATTTGATTGAAAAATGAGGGTGTGACAGTGCTGCCTCAACTTTTACAAAAAGCCGGATATGACGTCATCAAAGGTATTTATCGAAAAAATGAAGAAAAAAAAGTCCGGGGATATAAAGATCGGTCCAGTACTTTAGTCTGAATCGCTCTACACACACACTTGCACAGAGAGACAGACTAGACACACACACACACACACACACACACACACACACGCATACACACACATACACATACACCACGACCCTCGTCTCGATTCCCCCTCTATGTTAAAAAGCCGGCCGACATTAGCGCATGCGTAAACGCCTGCCGTCAGCCCCATGATACAAGATACAAGATACAAGAAGTTTTATTGTCCTCATCAATACAAGGAAATTTGGCATGTGTGTGGCAAGACATAATACACTGATACATAGACATTTACAAAACACAACTGAAGTTCAATATCAGCACACCCTTACGCAACATACCCACTACTTCAGACACACAGGCTACATGTGCCCCTCGGACGTACGCAACCCACAATTCACCCAGCCATGCAGCTCCACATGCACTTACTCATTCATGCAGCACTCTAGCACCCGGCCATGTACAACTCACACACTGGAACCCTCATACGGCTACATATTGCATTATAACACCCGCACAAACATTACAACCTCAAACATCGTACTAGATCTACAACTAACAAGCATACATCCACTATCATGCACCGAATACATCATCATACATTACATCATAACATATTGCATTATAACACACGCACAAACATTACAACATCAAACATCGTACTATATCTACAACTAACAAACAATCATACACTATCAAACACCAAGTACATCATCGTACATTAAATTACATCGTACCCCCTCACCCCACCCCACCCCACCATACATTCACAATCGACACAGAATACATCATCATACATATATACATTACATCATAACCCCCATACATTATCACAAATTACATTACATCTGATCATACCCCACCCCCCCTATACGTACAGTTCACAGCACTCATTGTCCTTCCGCAGTCACAGTTCGCATCACCCATAGTCCTCACAGCACAGCTAACCGTACATGTGAGCAATTGCTCTTTTAAATACTAGGGCTCATGGCCCTAGAATAACCTGATCACAAGAGATCTCACTCACACGCGCAGTCACCATTCCTCTTCTACTAATTCAAACATCAAACGCATGTACCCCTTTGGAGAAAGTAGACAAATTCAGAGTGACACACTTATCGTCAGAAGAACTGTAAAGTACTGAGATATCTCCCTGTGCTCTCCAAATGCCTGTTGATGAGGCATTGTTTTTACATTTAGTCAAGTTTTGACTAAATGTTTTAACATACAGGGGGAATCGAGACGAGGGTCGTGGTGTATGTATGTGTGTGTGTGTGTGTGTGTATGTGCGTGTGTGTGTGTGTGTGCGTGTGTGTGTATGTGTAGAGCGATTCAGAGTAAACTACTGGACCGACTTTTATGTAATTTTACATGAGAGTTCCTGGGTATGATATCCCCAGACGTTTTTTTCATTTTTTCGATAAATGTCTTTGATGACGTCATATCCGGCTTTTTGTAAAAGTTGAGGCAGCACTGTCACACCCTCATTTTTTCATCAAATTGATTGACATTTTTGTAAAGCAATTTTCGACAAAGGCCAAACTTCGGTATAGCATTTCAGCTTGGTGGCTTAAAAATTAATTAATGACTTTGGTCATTAAAAATCTAAAAATTATGATTAAAATTAAATGTCCAAAATCGAGTTAAAAACACCTTCATCTTATTCCTTATCCGTTCCTGATTCCAAAAACATATAGATATGATATGTTTGGATTAAAAACACGTTCAGAAAGTTAAAAAGAATAGATACATAGGCTAGAACTTACGTGCTATCCTCCTCAGCGCAACCGCTACCGCGCTTTTCTGGATTGAGTTAATTTTACTGCCTTTGCCACGAGCGGTGGACAGACGATGCCACGAGTGTACGGTCTTGCGGAAAAAATGCAATGCGTTCAGTTTCATTCTGTGAGTTCGACTGAGCTTGACTAAGTTTTGTATTTTCGCCTTTCGCGACTTGTTTTCTTTTTGCAGCAGAATAAAGATTCAATAGATCGCAGTTTCAACGTAAGATTGGTCTTAAAATTAGACACTTTTCACTGTCTCGCAACCCATCAAAATGGTTTGGAATTAAAAAAAAAACTTGTCAGTTAGCACACATTACATGTATGCGGCTCTCAGTTCAGAGTGACCATGCTTTCAGACTCAAATAACTACAATTAGGCCACAGGAGCTTGTATCAAATCGCCGGTCGATCATTATTTACAGTCCACTACTACGACATACTACTAAGTACTATATATATAGTACTTAGTAGTATGTCGTAGTAGTGGACTGTAAATAATGATCGACCGGCGATTTGATACAAGCTCCTGTGAATTAGGCAATGATCAAAATTACGAATGTTGGAAATCAATCTTATCCCATGACCTGCCCCTTTGTCTCTGTTAGCTGAGGAGGTGATTATTCTGAATTATCCATCGCAACCATATGAATTATCCATCGCAACCGAGTTTCGATCTCAACTGTCATTGGTCATTGTCTTTGATTTCAGAGTACAATTGAATAATTTATAGAGGTCATCTGCATATTCAGAGTTTACAGATGGACTACTTTTTTCAACATACGACTGAAATATTTTATGGTGTCAAAGTCAATATCACGTATAGGTACAGGCCTACATGTGTCAATATTGAGAAAATAAAGAATACTTCATACGATACGCACATTCTGCATGGATTTAAAGAGCGGAGTCGAGATATTTCGCTGGCTGAAGCGACTGCATGGTCAAAGGCATGTTCAACGAGTATCGCGAGTGGGATCAAGGGACGATACTCCCTAATTTTTACACAGACAGCCATCTACACAGAACCGTGAGAGAGAGAGAGAGAGAGAGAGAGAGAGAGAGAGAGAGAGAGAGAGAGAGAGAGAGAGAGAGAGAGAGAGAGAGAGAGAGAGAGAGAGAGAGAGAGAGAGAGAGAGAGAGAGAGAGAGAGAGAGAGAGAGAGAGAGAGAGAGCAATCAAAACACAACCCAGTCACCTGGTAGTTTGAAAACTCAATCTGAAACTGACATCGATTGTCGAAGGCATGCCTGCGGTGCATAACTCTCGAAAAGTTGTCGTAGCTGGGAACCCGTTGAGATCCATTCCAACGCCCAAAAAATTATCAGAAGAGTCACCATGAAGTCAAATCAAACGTTAGGTTTTCTCATTTGGTTATTTGCTTTGGCTTTAAGTGTATTGCTTCGATTGATAGCTGAATCTGCTTGCAACCGTGCTGTTCAAGACTGTTCGAACTGTCGTCTGCTAGACGGGCTTGTGTGAATCCGAGTCGAGTAAACTGCGGGGTTCAGCGACAAATGAGGGAGTGGCATCAAAATGAAAAGAAGACGAAAAGAAGTTGGAGATACAGTTAAGATATATGGGGAAGAGAAGAGGATGTGAGGTGTTAGATGTAGCCAACCTTAGGTGTTCAAACTCAAGACCGGGACAAAGTAGAAAGCGATGTACCGCGACCGACTCTCAGTGCCGACAAACAACATCCAAGCTTTATTGCTTAACGTCTACTACAGGCGAAGTATTGAAGCTTTGGCTCACCTAAACCCGACGACTGAATATGTAAGTGATCCACGTGTGAAAATCGAAACAGAACAGCGCGATGACAGCCAACATTTCTATCCCCGACTGACAAACAGTAGGTCTAACACTGCATGCGAACTGACTTGGGTCAACGATCAAACCAGCACGGCCCGAACTGAATTTGTTGCGCTGCCATTACTGATCGTGCGCAATTCTGGTAAACATATAAACCCGGTATGCCGAATTGAGTATAACGAAAGCCGATGTCAAATATACACAGGGATATTTTAAAATGACGTTCAAAATGTAAAAGCAGACAGCAGACCTTTTTATAAGCAATATGAATGACTGAATGTCCACATACAAGTCGAATAACGCCGTCCATTATGCTGACAAATGGGAACTAGCTTTGCGCATGAATTCATTGACATGAATTTCGACTGCGGAGGCTTTTGGCAAGCTGAAAACAGGCACGGGCAGGTTTTAGTGGAAAAAGTAAGTGTTTTTAATGAAAACGTCGGAGTAATGGGATAAATAGCTTACACACCTCGTCCTGAATATCTTGCATATTTTCCCTCGGGTCGATTTTCAGGTATTACCTCGCCAAAGGCTCCGTAATACCTGAAAATCGACCCGAGGGAAAATATGCAAGATAATCAGAACTCGGAGTGTGTAACCTATATGTATTTCCTACTTGACGCTATATTTTTTCACTGTCCAGGCAGAATACGTTATGCCACGCGAATAAGGAAGGGGTAGCGCTAGATTATGTAGGACAATAGTAACAAATGTGTTTCACTTTGATTTCGTCTTCTATAGACTGAAAGGAATAACCTGAGTGATCTGGGGGAGGGGGGGGGGGGGATAAAATATGACCCATTTCAAAGCATGGACGTATTGTTCTGTTGTAAATATATTTTGCTTTTATTGAGACGACGCACATGTACGTACTACATTTGCACATTTCAAGCAAAATTAGTCTTCTTTGCTCATATATTTTCTTGCCTGGTAGTATGTGTTGGCTTGATTGGGGGCAGGGGAGAGGGGCTGCCTGTGTGCGTGTGTGAGTGCGTGGATGCATAAGTGTTTGTGAGAAATTGAATGTAGAAACTATTTCGTTTGAGCGGGGTTTTTTTTCTCTCTCTCTCTCTCTCTCTCTCTCTCTCTCTCTCTCTCTCTCTCTCTCTCTCTCTCTCTCTCTCTCTCTCTCTCTCTCTCTCTCTCTCTCTCTCTCTCTCTCTCTCTCTCAATTACAGCATATTTGCAAGAAAGTAGCCAAGAACGTTTTCCTCCTATCCAAGTCAAAGCAATTTACGGACAGAAGGACTCTGGAAATGTTCCACCATGCTCATGTAATGCCTCACATCAATTATGTTTCGACGCTCTGGGATGGCAGCAGTGATGTCCACTTGAAAAAGTTAGACTCTCTCTATCGTCGCTCGGCTAAACTCGTAAAGAATAATGCCCCAACAGATATGAAATTAAAAATGCTTAACTTTCTTCCACTGGAAAAGCATCTCAAGTTGAACAAAGCCATTTTAATGCATAAATTGTATTACGGTAAAGTGCCGATTTACATTACATCATTATTTAATAAAGCTACCGGCAGATATGTGACCTTCCACCACGGAATGAGTCGCATGTCACCTTTGCATGATTTTCATCTTTTTACATTTGTCTAAAGAGTTTTGTATGCTCTATCTAGTGGTGAAAACCGTTTTAGAAAAGAGCAAAAACTGTTTGAGTTATAAGCCTGTGACTGAGGTGACCCTCACGCTGTTACCATACACTCTCCGGACTTATATTAAGCCTAGCGCAGAACCGCGTGAGGTGACATGCGACTCATTTCGTTGTGGAGGGTCACATATGGGTCGGTCAACTTGATCCCACCGATTCCACGAATTGACCTTTATAAGACCAGTCTTGCTTTTTCGGGTACATCAGTTTGGAATTCACTTCCATCATCCTTAAAGCACTTAAAGTCATTAAAAAGTTTTAAAAAATGTGTCAAAAAACACTTAATGTCTGACTAGTTTAACGCGTTTTGATTTACCACACTTAGTATTACGCCAAAGATATGCTGTGCATTGTATATTCTGAACATATTTTTGTTGTACTATTGCTACATGTTCGATTGCTACCAGCTTGTACTTATAATTACTTGCATAGTATGCATTTGATTTTATAAATAACCACATATGTATGCTCTTCATGCCTCATCTTCATCATCATCATCATCATCATCATCATCGTCATCGTCAACGTCATCATCGTCATCGTCATCGTCATCTTTATCATCACGTGCTGAAGTTTTCTGACCTCCTTTTCGGCTTTTGTTGGTAAACTTTTTAACTTTTTAATTTTTAATTGTTCAATTTTTCAATTTTATCATTGTGTGTCTGTGCGTCCCAAGGACAGATTGTAAGAAAAGGCGTAGCCTTAAATCTTAATCCTTGTTAAATAAAGTTCAATTCAATTCTCTCTCTCTCTCTCTCTCTCTCTCTCTCTCTCTCTCTCTCTCTCTCTCTCTCTCTCTCTCTCTCTATCACTCACTCACTCACTCACTCACTCACTCACTCACTCACTCACTCACTCACTCTCTCTCTCTCTCTCTCTTTGTTTCATTTGAATAAACAGAAGAACTAGCAGTGGAACGAAATCAAGCTTCTACGACAAAGTCCTCAATATCAAATAATACCACTGTTCATACATTGGAAGAGAAGGAAGGTTAGTATGAATCACCATGCACACATACAAACAGACAGAAAAACATACAGACGCACGCGCACACGCACACACACACACACACACACACACACACACACACACACACACACACACCCACACACATTCACACACACACACAAACACACACAAACATACAAACACACACACACTCACACACACATACACAAAGACACACACACACACACAAAGACACACACACATAAACAAAGACACACGCACGCACACACTGATGCCTCTTTTAAAACTATACTCCTCAATAATACGGTAATTATAACGGATTGAGACATTATATAAGTTAGATTTTGAATCAAGCAATGATAAATACATATATCTTGGTACGTTTTTTTTATATAAGCCGGAGACATTAGAATGCTTTGTCTCTTGTCTTACGACTGTATAAAACCAAGACCCTCGACAGTCTCAAAATCATGAACTAATTGTCAGGTCCCTCGATTATGGTTCATCAGCATTTATTCTAATAATTACCACATGACACATGGAGTATTCCTTGAGAACACTGTAAGTATACTTGAGCCTTTTGGATAACGACCATCCCCTGTGCACTATCAGGTAAACAACCGCAGTTGTGTCGAGCCTCTAGAGTAGTTGAACGCTTCCTTTCACTTAGACACGCACCACAATTCATCAAAATTGCTGCTTCCTAGAGTTTTTGATGGTCTAATTTCGCAGACTGACATTGGTGTCACATACGAAAACAAAAAAAATCAGCAAAAAAATTTATCATTTCCCGTAGTTTGTAGAATTGGGGGTATGTCGCTTAGTACTCGTAGAAGGGTGACCAATGGCAATCAACAAGATAATTTTCACGTTGAAGAAGGAATGATTCAAAGGCCCTAAAAATAATGAGTTTACCTTTGCGGGTTCAAAACAAAAGTTTCCATGCAGGAATACATCTTATTAGTACATAAACCCTCGTAGCTTCCAAACACAAAAAATGCATTAATTTTGCATACTGCTTGTCAACAGGGTCTTCCGGCTTCAATCCTCTGTGGTACTTGTCTTTGACGGTGAATATTTTAGTCATCGCAGCTGTCGCCGCCTGCGTCTTTATTAAGTAAGTTTCAGTTTCAGGCGAGAACAATTGAAGTATGGGAGTATGTTCTTGAAAGCACTGTGTGAATAGAATGAAGTACTGTAACGCTTGTGCGCCATACGTCTTGTTAGTGGACTGCATGATTAAGTCGTTTGTGTGTAGGGGGGTGGGGGATTTCTCTTCTGTTTTCTTCTCTTTTTTTATTTTTTTTTATTTTCATTTGTTTTGGGTTTTTGTTCGTTCCCTTTTGCATGGAGATTTTTGCGAATGAATGTGGTCAAATGAGGAATTACTTACTTAAGAGAATGTGTAAGAGTTGTTCTTTCCAATACAATCAACCCAGTTGACGTTTAATTGTCACATGAGGGATCTTTTCAAAGCAAAGGATAAACACTGTCAAACCACAACAGAACAGCATATCCCATAAACACAAGAAGAATTACGCACATCAACACGTTTTGCCGTTCTGGGATCACATTGCAGAAGTGACTGCAGGGCTATGATTTTCAGTCTTTTTATATTGCCCAGTTGCATGGAATCGGTAACATATTGGTACAGAAAAGTTGTATTCATTATATATATGTACCTGTCTGTTGTTGTTGTTGTTGTTGTTATTGTTGTTGTTGTTGTTGTTGTTGTTGTTGTTGTTGTTGTTGTTGTTGTTGTTGTTGTTGTTGTTGTTGATAATATATAGCTAGAGAATCCTTTTGAAAGTTTGCAAATAAATAAACTACCTTGACACATGTTTCTTATATCAGTCAAGCTAAGAATCAAATCTCATTTGTTAATGTATCACCTGAATAATGAATTCCAAAGCAACAAGAACAGATTGTGCAAGGTAAGGGAGGTAACTGTGAAAGTTTGTCTTAATTTTCCAAACCCTTCTAATCTGTGTCCTGTTGAAAATTAGCAAGTGAAACAAACGTGTTTTACACTCGTTCCCTTCGCCATTTAAGTTATGAGGGCTTTCAAACATTCAATTTCCAGTCGGATGTGTTTGATTTCTGGCATATGCAACAAATTACTGACAAGCAACTACATGTTACTTACATTCTTGTGAGCCATTCAGGGGGTAAACTGATGTGTGGCAAGTTGTGTGTGTATTTGTGTTCTGTTATACTAATGCACTTTTCTTTTTTTTGTTGAGAAAAATGCTCATGTGATTGGATGGGCCTAAAGAAATATAAGAAAGGTCGGTTTCAGTTAAACATCGTGTTGTTTTGGGCACATTTGTTGTCATTTTTTCTGCAAAGACTGTCTGTTTTGAGTGCCAGAAAATGCTTCCTTTAACCTCTGAAGGTCAAGTATTTCGTTTTCTAGCATGGTTTCTCCCCTGTGCCCAACCGAGGCCTGGCGGTTACACTGGAACTGTCCTCATTTCAAAGTCAAAGAAAGAGACAGAGACAGAGACAGAGACAGAGAGAGAGAGAGACAGAGAGAGAGAGAGATAGAGAGAGAGAGAGAGAGAGAGAGAGAGAGAGAGAGAGAGAGAGAGAGAGAGAGAGAGAACGTTTGTCATGTTAATTGACATCGGACACCGATCGACCCCCAAAAATAGATTTAGCAAGTTTTTTTGTGTGATATGTTCAGGGTCTGTTAAAACAAGTGTAAACAAGTCGCGTGAAGCGATATGAAAACATTTAGTCAGTCGGTATCAACAAGATCAACACCACAAACCAGTCGTCTTTCTTTCTTTCTTTATTTGGTGTTTAACGTCGTTTTCAACCGTTCAAGGTTATATCGCGACAGAACCAGTCGTCGCCGAGACTACAATTAAATAGTCTCGGTTAACCACACCTGAAGACCGAGACGTGCCACGCTCGTCTCAGTGAAGCATGCGATCGTAGTACTTACTAAACCTATGTTCTTTCATTCTAAGCACATTTTTAGAGTAAACATGGCATATCTATGTCTTTTGGAATTCAGGAGGAGATGACAAATAAATTGCAATCATGTTTTAATCTGCTACTGAAAATTCAATGTTAATGAAAACTTTAATGAGTAAACTAATTATTTAATTAATTGTTAAGCTTCCAAGCTAAAATGCAATCCCATAGTCAGGACTTTGTCAACGATTGCTTGACAAAAACATTAATCAAGTTGGTTGAAAATTGAGGGTGAGACAGTGCCGCCTCAACTTTCACAAAAATCCGGATATGACGTCATCAAATACATATATCGAGAGAAAAAAAGAAAAAAACAGTGTGGGGATATCATACCCAGGAACTCTAATGTGAAGTTTCATGAAGATCGGTCCTTTAGTTTTCTCGGAATCGCGTTATACACACACACATACACATACACCATGACCCTCGTCTCGATTCCCCGTCTATGCTTAAACATTTAGTCAAAACTTGACTAAATATTATAATAGGATAAATCAATCAGACAGACTTTATGTTACAGAATGTTGAATATGATGTGATGCCGAGATTCACATAAACGATGATTGGGTAATTGAATCGGGTTTGAAACATGTTGAAAAATGGCATCAGAAGAGGTCAAAGTGACCGTACTCTGAAAACTATAAATGCTGAGTGATATGTTAGCGCTTTTTTAAAGTGTTTAGCATCTACC